>NC_140988.1:98241511-98478369 GCF_052327205.1 Somniosus microcephalus
ACTCGCGATTCCTGGCCCCGAGCTTGCCTCGCGATTCCTGGCCCCGAGCTCGCCTCGCGATTCCTGGCCCCGAGCTCCACTCCCGATTCCTGGCCCCGAGCTCGCCTCGCGATCCCTGGCCCCGAGCTCCACTCCCGATTCCTGGCCCCGAGCTTGCCTCGCGATTCCTGGCCCCGAGCTCGCCTCGCGATTCCTGGCCCCGAGCTCGCCTCACGATCCCTGGCCCCGAGCTCATCTCCTGATTCCTGGCCCCGAGCTCCACTCGCGATTCCTGGCCCCGAGCTCATCTCCCGATTCCTGGCCCCGAGCTCCACTCGCAATTCCTGGCCCCGAGCTCATCTCCTGATTCCTGGCCCCGAGCTCCACTCGCGATTCCTGGCCCCGAGCTCATCTCCCGATTCCTGGCTCCGAGCTCCACTCGCGATTCCTGGCCCCGAGCTCGCCTCGCGATCCCTGTCCCCGAGCTCACCTCGCGATTCCTGGCCCCGAGCTCCACTCGCGATTCCTGGCCCCGAGCTCCACTCGCGACTCCTAGCCCCGAGCTCGCCTCGTGATCCCTGGCCCCGAGCTCCACTCCCGATTCCTGGCCCCGAGCTCGCCTCGCGATTCCTGGCCCCGAGCTCGCCTCGCGATTCCTGGCCCCGAGCTCGCCTCACGATCCCTGGCCCCGAGCTCCACTCACGATCCCTGGCCCCGAGCTCCACTCGCAATTCCTGGCCCTGAGCTCCACTCGCGACTCCTAGCCCCGAGCTCGCCTCGTGATCCCTGGCCCCGAGCTCCACTCCCGATTCCTGGCCCCGAGCTCGCCTCGCGATTCCTGGCCCCGAGCTCGCCTCGCGATTCCTGGCCCCGAGCTCGCCTCACGATCCCTGGCCCCGAGCTCGCCTCACGATCCCTGGCCCCGAGCTCCACTCGCGATCCCTGGCCCCGAGCTCATCTCCCGATTCCTGGCCCTGAGCTCCACTCCCGATTCCTGGCCCCGAGCTCCACTTGCGAATCCTGGCCCCGAGCTCCACTCGCAATTCCTGGCCCCGAGCTCCACTCGCGATTCCTGGCCCTGAGCTCATCTCCCGATTCCTGGCCCCGAGCTCCACTCGCAATTCCTGGCCCCGAGCTCCACTCGCGAATCCTGGCCCCGAGCTCATCTCCCGATTCCTGGCCCCGAGCTCCACTCGCGATTCCTGGCCCCGAGCTCATCTCCTGATTCCTGGCCCCGAGCTCCACTCGCGATCCCTGGCCCCGAGCTCGCCTCACGATCCCTGGCCCCGAGCTCGCCTCACGATCCTTGGCCCCGAGCTCCACTCGCGATCCCTGGCCCCGAGCTTGCCTCACGATCCCTGGCCCCGAGCTCCACTCGCGATTCCTGGCCCCGAGCTCCACTCGCGACTCCTAGCCCCGAGCTCGCCTCGTGATCCCTGGCCCCGAGCTCCACTCCCGATTCCTGGCCCCGAGCTCGCCTCGCGATTCCTGGCCCCGAGCTCGCCTCGCGATTCCTGGCCCCGAGCTCGCCTCACGATCCCTGGCCCCGAGCTCGCCTCACGATCCCTGGCCCCGAGCTCCACTCGCGATCCCTGGCCCCGAGATCATCTCCCGATTCCTCGCCCCAAGCTCCACTCCCGATTCCTGGCCCCGAGCTCCACTCGCGATTCCTGGCCCCGAGCTCCACTCGCAATTCCTGTCCCCGAGCTCCACTCGCGATTCCTGGCCCTGAGCTCATCTCCCGATTCCTGGCCCCGAGCCCCACTCGCGATTCCTGGCCCCGAGCTCATCTCCCGATTCCTGGCCCCGAGCTCCACTCGCGATCCCTGGCCCCGAGATCATCTCCCGATTCCTCGCCCCGAGCTCCACTCGCGATTCCTGGCCCCGAGCTCCACTCGCGATTCCTGGCCCCGAGCTCCACTCGCAATTCCTGGCCCCGAGCTCCACTCGCGATTCCTGGCCCCGAGCTCCACTCGCGATTCCTGGCCCCGAGCTCATCTCCTGATTCCTGGCCCCGAGCTCCACTCGCGATTCCTGGCCCCGAGCTCCACTCGCAATTCCTGGCCCCGAGCTCCACTCGCGATTCCTGGCCCCGAGCTCCACTCGCGATTCCTGGCACCGAGCTCATCTCCTGATTCCTGGCCCCGAGCTCCACTCGCGATCCCTGGCCCCGAGCTCGCCTCACGATCCCTGGCCCCGAGCTCGCCTCATGATCCTTGGCCCCGAGCTCCACTCGCGATCCCTGGCCCCGAGCTTGCCTCACGATCCCTGGCCCCGAGCTCGCCTCATGATCCTTGGCCCCGAGCTCCACTCGCGATCCCTGGCCCCGAGCTTGCCTCACGATCCCTGGCCCCGAGCTCCACTCGCGATCCCTGGCCCCGAGCTTGCCTCACGATCCCTGGCCCCGAGCTCCACTCGCGATTCCTGGCCCCGAGCTCCACTCGCGACTCCTAGCCCCGAGCTCGCCTCGTGATCCCTGGCCCCGAGCTCCACTCCCGATTCCTGGCCCCGAGCTCCACTCGCGACTCCTAGCCCCGAGCTCGCCTCGTGATCCCTGGCCCCGAGCTCCACTCGCGATTCCTGGCCCCGAGCTCCACTCGCGACTCCTAGCCCCGAGCTTGCCTCGTGATCCCTGGCCCCGAGCTCCACTCCCGATTCCTGGCCCCGAGCTCGCCTCGCGATTCCTGGCCCCGAGCTCGCCTCGCGATTCCTGGCCCCGAGCTCGCCTCACGATCCCTGGCCCCGAGCTCGCCTCACGATCCCTGGCCCCGAGCTCCACTCGCGATCCCTGGCCCCGAGATCATCTCCCGATTCCTCGCCCCAAGCTCCACTCCCGATTCCTGGCCCCGAGCTCCACTCGCGATTCCTGGCCCCGAGCTCCACTCGCAATTCCTGGCCCCGAGCTCCACTCGCGATTCCTGGCCCTGAGCTCATCTCCCGATTCCTGGCCCCGAGCCCCACTCGCGATTCCTGGCCCCGAGCTCATCTCCCGATTCCTGGCCCCGAGCTCCACTCGCAATTCCTGGCCCCGAGCTCCACTCGCGATTCCTGGCACCGAGCTCATCTCCCGATTCCTGGCCCTGAGCTCCACTCGCGATTCCTGGCCCCGAGCTCATCTCCTGATTCCTGGCCCCGAGCTCATCTCCCGATTCCTGGCCCCGAGCTCCACTCGCGATTCCTGGCCCCGAGCTCGCTTCGCGATCCCTGGCCCCGAGCTCCACTTGCGATCCCTGGCCCCGAGCTCCACTCGCGATTCCTGGCCCCGAGCTCGCCTCACGATCCCTGGCCCTGAGCTCCACTCCCGATTCCTGGCCCCGAGCTCCACTCGCGATTCCTGGCCCCGAGCTCCACTCGCGACTCCTAGCCCCGAGCTCGCCTCGTGATCCCTGGCCCCGAGCTCCACTCCCGATTCCTGGCCCCGAGCTCGCCTCGCGATTCCTGGCCCCGAGCTCGCCTCGCGATTCCTGGCCCCGAGCTCCACTCGCGATCCCTGGCCCCGAGCTCCACTCCCGATTCCTGGCCCCGAGCTCGCCTCGCGATTCCTGTCTCCGAGCTCGCCTCGCGATCCCTGGCCCCGAGCTCCACTCGCGATCCCTGGCCCCGAGCTCCACTCCCGATTCCTGGCCCCGAGCTCGCCTCGTGATCCCTGGCCCCGAGCTCCACTCCCGATTCCTAGCCCCGAGCTCGCCTCGCGATTCCTGGCTCCGAGCTCCACTCGCGATCCCTGGCCCCGCGCTCACCTCGTGATTCCTGGCCCTCGCTCGCCTCGCGATTCCTGGCCCCGAGCTCCACTCGCGATTCCTGGCCCCGAGCTCCACTCCAGAACCCTGGCCCTGAGCTCCACTCGCAATTCCTGGCCCTGAGCTCCACTCCAGAACCCTGGCCCCGAGCTCCACTCCCAATTCCTGGCCCCGAGCTCGCCTCGCGATTCCTGGCTCCGAGCTCCACTCGCGATCCCTGGCCCCGAGCTCGCCTCGCGATTCCTGGCCCCGAGCTCGCCTCGCGATTCCTGGCCCCGAGCTCCACTCGCTATTCCTGGCCTCGAGCTCGCCTCGTGATCCCTGGCCCCGAGCTCCACTCCCGATTCCTGGCCCCGAGCTCGCCTCGCGATTCCTGGCCCTGAGCTCGCCTCGTGATCCCTGGCCCCGAGCTCCACTCCCGATTCCTGGCCCCGAGCTCGCCTCGCGATTCCTGGCCCCGAGCTCGCCTCGTGATCCCTGGCCCCGAGCTCGCCTCGTGATCCCTGGCCCCGAGCTCGCCTCACGATCCCTGGCCCCGAGCTCGCCTCGCGATTCCTGGCCCCGAGCTCGCCTCGCGATTCCTGGCCCCGAGCTCGCCTCGTGATCCCTGGCCCCGAGCTCGCCTCACGATCCCTGGCCCCGAGCTCGCCTCACGATCCCTGGCCCCGAGCTCCACTCGCGATTCCTGGCCCCGAGCTCCAGTCGCAATTCCTGGCTCCGAGCTCCACTCCCGATTCCTGGCCCCGAGCTCCACTCGCGATCCCTGGCCCCGAGCTCCACTCGCGATTCCTGGCCCCGAGCTCCACTCGCGATTCCTGGCCCCGAGCTCCACTTGCGATTCCTGGCCCCGAGCTCGCCTCGCGATCCCTGGCACCGTGCTCATCTCCCGATTCCTGGCTCCGAGCTCCACTCGCTATTCCTGGCCCCGAGCTCCACTCGCAATTCCTGGCCCCGAGCTCATCTCCCGATTCCTGGCCCCGAGCTCCACTCCCGATTCCTGGCCCCGAGCTCCACTCGCGATTCCTGGCCCCGAGCTCCACTCGCAATTCCTGGCCCCGAGCTCCACTCGCGATTCCTGGCCCTGAGCTCATCTCCCGATTCCAGGCCCCGAGCTCCACTCGCGATTCCTGGCCCCGAGCTAAGCTCCCGATTCCTGGCCCCGAGCTCCACTCGCAATTCCTGGCCCCGAGCTCCACTCGCGATTCCTGGCCCCGAGCTCATCTCCCGATTCCTGGCCCCGAGCTCCACTCGCGATTCCTGGCCCCGAGCTCATCTCCTGATTCCTGGCCCCGAGCTCCACTCGTGATTCCTGGCCCCGAGCTCACCTCGCGATTCCTGGCCCCGAGCTCCACTTGCGATCCCTGGCCCCGAGCTCCACTTGCGATCCCTGGCCCCGAGCTCACCTCGCGATTCCTGGCCCCGAGCTCGCCTCACGATCCCTGGCCCCGAGCTCCACTTGCGATCCCTGGCCCCGAGCTCCACTCCCGATTCCTGGCCCCGAGCTCGCCTCGTGATCCCTGGCCCCGAGCTCGCCTCGCGATTCCTAGCCCCGAGCTCGCCTCGCGATTCCTGGCTCCGAGCTCCACTCGCGATCCCTGGCCCCACGCTCACCTCGTGATTCCTGGCCCTCGCTCGCCTCGCGATTCCTGGCCCCGAGCTCCACTCCAGAACCCTGGCCCCGAGCTCCACTCGCAATTCCTGGCCCTGAGCTCCACTCCAGAACCCTGGCCCTGAGCTCCACTCCCGATTCCTGGCCCCGAGTTCGCCTCGCGATTCCTGGCTCCGAGCTCCACTCGCGATCCCTGGCCCCGAGCTCGCCTCGCGATTCCTGGCCCCGAGCTCGCCTCGCGATTCCTGGCCCCGAGCTCCACTCGCGATTCCTGGCCCCGAGCTCGCCTCGTGATCCCTGGCCCCGAGCTCCACTCCCGATTCCTGGCCCCGAGCTCGCCTCGCGATTCCTGGCCCCGAGCTCGCCTCGCGATTCCTGGCTCCGAGCTCCACTCGCGATCCCTGGCCCCACGCTCACCTCGTGATTCCTGGCCCTCGCTCGCCTCGCGATTCCTGGCCCCGAGCTCCACTCCAGAACCCTGGCCCCGAGCTCCACTCGCAATTCCTGGCCCTGAGCTCCACTCCAGAACCCTGGCCCTGAGCTCCACTCCCGATTCCTGGCCCCGAGTTCGCCTCGCGATTCCTGGCTCCGAGCTCCACTCGCGATCCCTGGCCCCGAGCTCGCCTCGCGATTCCTGGCCCCGAGCTCGCCTCGCGATTCCTGGCCCCGAGCTCCACTCGCGATTCCTGGCCCCGAGCTCGCCTCGTGATCCCTGGCCCCGAGCTCCACTCCCGATTCCTGGCCCCGAGCTCGCCTCGCGATTCCTGGCCCCGAGCTCGCCTCGTGATCCCTGGCCCCAAGCTCCACTCCCGATTCCTGGCCCCGAGCTCGCCTCGCGATTCCTGGCCCCGAGCTCCACTCCCGATTCCTGGCCCCGAGCTCGCCTCACGATCCCTGGCCCCGAGCTCGCCTCGCGATTCCTGGCCCCGAGCTCGCCTCACGATCCCTGGTCCCGAGCTCGCCTCACGATCCCTGGCCCCGAGCTTGCCTCGCGATTCCTGGCCCCGAGCTCCACTCGCGATCCCTGGCCCCGAGCTCCACTCGCAATTCCTGGCTCCGAGCTCCACTCCCGATTCCTGGCCCCGAGCTCCACTCGCGATCCCTGGCCCCGAGCTCCACTCGCGATTCCTGGCCCCGAGCTCCACTCGCGATTCCTGGCCCCGAGCTCCACTCCCGAACCCTCGCCCTGAGCTCCACTCCCGAACCCTCGCCCCGAGCTCCACTCGCGATTCCTGGCCCCGAGCTCCACTCCAGAACCCTGGCCCCGAGCTCCACTCCAGAACCCTGGCCCCGAGCTCCACTCCCGATTCCTGGCCCCGAGCTCCACTCGCGATCCCTGGCCCCGCGCTCACCTCGTGATTCCTGGCCCTCGCTCGCCTCGCGATTCCTGGCCCCAAGCTCGCCTCGCGATTCCTGGCCCCGAGCTCCACTCGCGATTCCTGGCCCCGAGCTCCACTCGCGATTCCTGGTTCCGAGCTCCACTCCCGATTCCTGGCTCCGAGCTCCACTCGCGATCCCTGACCCCGAGCTCACCTCGTGATTCCTGGCCCCGAGCTCCACTCGCGATCCCTGACCCCGAGCTCCACTCGCGATCCCTGACCCCGAGCTCCACTCGCAATTCCTGGCTCCGAGCTCCACTCGCAATCCCTGGCCCCGAGCTGCAGTCGTGATTCCTGGCCCCGAGCTGCACTCGTGATTCCTGGCCCCGAGCTGCACTCGCGATTCCTGGCCCCGAGCTCCACTCGCGATTCCTGGCCCCGAACTCCACTCGCGATTCCTGGCTCCGAGCTCCACTCGCGATTCCTGGCTCCGAGCTCCACTCCCGATTCCTGGCCCCGAGCTCCACTCGCAGTCCCTGGCCCCGAGCTCCACTCGCAATCCCTGGCCCCGAGCTCCACTCCCGATCCCTGGCCCCGAGCTCGCCTCGCGATTCCTGGCTCCGAGCTCCACTCGCAATCCCTGGCCCCGAGCTCCACTTGCGATTACATAAGAACATAAGAAATAGGAGCAGGAGTAGGCCAATCGGCCCCTCGAGCCTGCTCCGCCATTCAATAAGATCATGGCTGATCTGATCCTAACCGCCAATCCACTATCACAGGACCATCTCCTGAATCTAACAGAATTAGACACACGAAATAGTAGCAGGACCAGGCTACACGGCCCCTGGGCCCGCTCCGCTACCCACAGGGCCATGTCCGATCCGAACCTAGACTCATGTCCAAATTCCTGCCCGCTCCCCGTAACCCTTAATTCCCTTTGCTTCTAAGAAACTGTCTATTTCTGTTTTAAATTTATGTAATGATGTAGCTTCTACAGCTTTTTGGGGCAACATATTCCATGGACCTACCACCCTGTGAGTGAAGTAGTTCCTCCTCATCTCAGTTTTGAAAGAACAGCCGCTTATTCTAAGACTATGCCCCCTAGTTCTACTTTCACCCATCATCGGGAACATCCTCCCCGCATCCACCCGATCCAACCCCTTCACAATCTTATATGTTTCAATAAGATCGCCTCTCATTCCTGGCCCCGAACTCATCTCCCGATTCCTGGCCCCGAGCTCCAATCTCGATCCCTGGCCCCGAGCTCCACTCCCGATTTCTGGCCCCGAGCTCCACTCCCGATTCCTGGCTCCGAGCTCCAATCGCGATCCCTGGCCCCGAGCTCCACTTCCGATTCCTGGCCCCGAGCTCCACTCCCGATTCCTGGCCCCGAGCTCACCTCACGATTCCTGGCCCCGAGCTCACCTCACGATTCCTGGCCCCGAGCTCGCCTCGCGATTCCTGGCCCCGAGCTCCACTTCCGATTCCTGGCCCCGAGCTCCACTCCCGATTCCTGGCCCCGAGCTCACCTCACGATTCCTGGCCCCGAGCTCACCTCACGATTCCTGGCCCCGAGCTCGCCTCACGATTCCTGGCCCCGAGCTCGCCTCGCGATTCCTGGCCCCGAGCTCATCTCCCGATTCCTGGCCCCGAGCTCACCTCCCGATTCCTGGCCCCGAGCTCGCCTCGCGATTCCTGGCCCCGAGCTCATCTCCCGATTCCTGGCCCCGAGCTTCACTCGCGATTCCTGGCCCCGAGCTCCACTCGCAATCCCTGGCCCCGAGCTCCACTCGCAATCCCTGGCCCCGAGCTCCACTCGTAATTCCTGGCCCCGAGCTCCACTCGCGATTCCTGGCCCCGAGCTCCACTCGCGATTCCTGGCCCCGAGCTCATCTCCCGATTCCTGGCCCCGAGCTCCACTCGCGATTCCTGGCCCCGAGCTCCACTCGCGATTCCTGGCCCCGAGCTCCACTCGCAATTCCTGGCCCCGAGCTCCACTCGCGATTCCTGGCCCTGAGCTCATCTCCCGATTCCTGGCCCCGAGCTCCACTCGCGATTCCTGGCCCCGAGCTAATCTCCCGATTCCTGGCCCCGAGCTCCACTCGCGATTCCTGGCCCCGAGCTCATCTCCCGATTCCTGGCCCCGAGCTCCACTCGCGATTCCTGGCCCCAAGCTCGCCTTGCGATTCCTGGCCCTGAGCTCCACTCGCGATTCCTGGCTCCGAGCTCCACTCGCGATTCCTGGCTCCGAGCTCCACTCGCGATTCCTGGCTCCGAGCTCCACTCGCGATTCCTGGCTCCGAGCTCCACTCGCGATTCCTGGCTCCGAGCTCCACTCGCGCTTCCTGGCCCCGAGCTCATCTCCTGATTCCTGCCCCCGAGCTCCACTCGCGATTCCTGGCCCCGAGCTCCACTCGCGATTCCTGGCCCCAAGCTCGCCTCGCGATTTCTGGCCCTGAGCTCGTCTCCCGATTCCTGGCTCCGAGCTCCACTCGCGATTCCTGGCCCCGAGCTCACCTCGCAATTTCTGGCTCTGAGCTCCACTCGAGATTCCTGGCCCCAAGCTCCACTCGCAATTGCTGGCCCTGAGCTTGCCTCGCGACCCACTAGTCACTAGAACACTATCAACACTTTGTTCTGTCAGAGAAACAAGTTCAAGGCTTCATGGCAGCACCCTCACTCCAAGCACTGGCATCTGCTGGACGACATCATCGCCCGAGCGAGGGACCGCAAGGACGTCCGCATCACCCGCGCCATGACAGGAGCTGACGACTGCTGGACGGACCACCGCCTAATCCGTTCTGTCATCTTCATCAATGTAGCCCCAAAACAGTGGCAGCAACAGAAGCAATGCCACAAGAAAATCAATGCTGGAGCACTCAAAGACCCCACGAAGAAAGCCCTATTCAGCTTGCGCCTCACAACCAACCTGACGACTCCCAGTGATGCAGAGACACAGAGTGTCCACAGCGCCTGGTCTGCACTCAAGGCCTCCATAATCAGGACCTGTAAAGAGACGCTCGGTCACTCAACCAGGAAACACCAAAACTGGTTCGACGAGAACGACTAGGAGATCCAGGAGCTAATAAGCCGCAAGAGCAAGGTATTCCTGATCTGGAAACAGCAACACAACTCGAGAGCAAGGAAGCAGCTCTACAGACGCCTGAAGGCCGAGATCTAACAACAAACTCGCGACTTAAAGAACAGCTGGTGGGTGGAGAAAGCATAGGAGATCCAGCAGCTAGCCGACAACCATGACGTGCGTGGATTCTTTAGCGCAGTCAAGACCATCTACGGCCCAAGCGCCCAAGGTCCTACCCCACTGCAGGCCAAGAATGGAGAGGTACTCATCAGGGACAGAGAGGCAGTCAGTTCCCGCTGGAAGGAGCATTTCAAAGATCTCCTTAACCAAGACTCTGTCTTCGACACGAGTGTCCTTAACTCCATCCCGCAGCATGCTACCCGCCACCGCCTCAGCACAACCCCAGCCCGGCAAGAGGTTGAAAAGGCCATCTGACAACTGAAGAACAACAAGGCCTCAGGAGCAGATGGAATCCCTGCCGAGGCACTAAAGCATGGCGGAGAAGCACTACTGGAATCAATTCGTGAACTCATTTCTCTTATATGGAAGGAGGAGAGTATGCCAGGGGATCTCAGAGATGCCGTAATTGTGACCATCTTCAAGAAAGGTGACAAGTCCGATTGCGGTAATTACAGAGGAGTTTCCCTGCTGTCTGCCACAGGGAAAGTCATCGTAAGAATCCTCCTCAATCGCCTTCTCTGAAGATCTCCTCCCAGAGTCACAATGCGGATTCCGCCCACTAAGGGGCACAGTGGACATGATCTTCACCGCGCGTCAATTACAAGAGAAATGCAGGGAACAGCACCAACCGCTGTACATGGCCTTCTTTGACCTCACAAAGGCCTTCGACACTGTCAACCGTGAGGGATTATGGAGTGTCCTCCTCAAATTCGGCTGCCCCCAAAAGTTTGTCGCCATCCTCCACCTGGTTCACGACGACATGCAAGCCGTGATCCTGACCAATGATTCCACCACAGACCCAATTCACGTACGAACCGGGGCCAAGCAAGGCTGTGTCATTGTACCAACGCTCTTCTCGATCTTCCTTGCTGCAATTCTCCATCTCACCCTCAGTAAGCTCCCCGCTGGAGTGGAGCTAATTTACAGAACAAACAGGAAACTGTTCAATCTCCATCGCCTCCAGTCCAGATCCAAGGTCATCCCATCCTCTGTTGTAGAATTACTGTATGCAGACGACGCTTGCGTCTGCGCTCACTTGGAGGTCGAACTCCAAACCATCGTCAACACCTTCACCGAAATGTACAAGAGCATGGGCCTTACACTAAACATCCGTAAGACAAAGGTCCTCTACCAACCTGCCCCCACCACACAGTACTGCCCCCCGATGATCAAAATCCATGACAAGGCCTTGGACAACATGGACCACTTTCCATACTTCAGGAGCCGACTGTCAACAAGGGCAGACGTCGATGACGAAGTCCAACATCGCCTTCAGTGTGCCAGTGCAGCCTTCGGTCGCCTGAGGAAGAGAGTGTTTGAAGACCATGACCTCAAACCCAGCACCAAGCTCATGGTCTACAGAGCAGTAGTGATACCCGCCCTGCTGTATACCTCAGAGACATGGACCATTTACAGCAGGCACCTCAAAGCACTGGAGAGGTACCACCAACGCTGCCTCTGCAAGATCCTGCAAATCCATTGGCAGGATAGGCGCACCAACGTCAGTGTTGTCGCTCAGGCCAACATCCCCAGCATCGAAGCTTTGACCACGCTTGATCAGCTCCAATGGACGGGTCACATCGTCCGCATGCCCGATGCGAGACTCCCAATTCAAGCGCTCTACTCGGAGCTCCAACACGGCTAGAGAGCCCCAGGTGGGCAGAGGAAACACTTCAAGGACACCCTCAAAGCCTCCTTGAAAAAGTGCAACATCTCCACCAACACCTGGGAATCCCTGGCCCAAGACCGCACAAAGTGGAGGAGAAGCATCCGGGAATGCGCCGAACACCTTGAGTCTCTTCGCCGGGAGCAAGCGGAAGCCAAGCGCAAGCAGCGCAAGGAGCGCATGTCAACCCAAGCCCCCCACCCACTTGCCCCTTCATCCACCATCTGTCCCACCTGTGACAGAGACTGTAGGTCCCACATTGGACTCATCAGCCACCTGAGAACTAATTTTTAATGTGTAAGCAAGTCATCCTCGGTTCTGAGGGACTGCCTAAGTAGTAAGTAGTAGTATCAATATTGGCTCTCCCTGTTCCTTCTGCCAAAATGCATCGCCTCACACTTCTCTGTATTAAATTCCATCTGCACTTGTCTGCCCATTCTGCTAGCCTGTCTATATCCTGCTGCAGTCGATTGGTATCATCCTCACTGTTTGCCACACCCCAAGTTTAGTGTCACCGGCAAATTTAGAAATTCTACGCTGTATTCCAATATCCAGGTCATTTATATATATCCAAAAAAGCAGTGGCCCCAGCATTGACCCTTGGGGAACACCACTGTCTACCATCCTCCGTCTGAAAAACAGCCATTTACCACAACTCACTGTTTTCTATCCTTAAGCCAATTCCTTATCCAAGCTGCCACTGACCCATCTATTCTTTGAGCCTCAATTTTGTTAACCAGCCTTCTATGTGGTTCTTTGTCAAATGCTTTCCTAAAATCCATGTAGACAACATCCATTGCATTCAAGTTGTTTGAAGCTATGCATTTCTTTTTAAGGCAGGTTTTTGTTCCAATGTAACCAGCTGTCTTTCCATTGTAAAAATATTATGAAAGATTCTCCCTTCTCTTCTTTATACTCTAATTGTTAGATCCGTGGTTCAATGGATAAATAATCACACGGATGCTGTACATTAACAAATAACAGGTCTTTACTGGAGGAGGGTAATCTCTAGACTGGGGGTACAGAGGCATGCGCAAAGCTTATATACCGGTATGGTCACTGCGGGTACTACAGTATACAGGAGCTGTAAAAGTAGTTCTGACTTAAAGGCACATACACTACAATTCCTCCCCTTTTAGATTAATAATACCCCCTAATATTCAAATAACAATTAACATTTTTACATGTACATTAAACAACAAATGTCCATTTATAGATTCAGTCTTTGGGGCGGCTTCCTGACCCTTTCGGAACAGCGCCTTTCCAGAGGTTCTTGTTCTTGGTGCAGAGGTGATTCTGACCCCTTTTCATCGGGTAGTTCATCAGGTTCCACTGCTACTGGGTCTGAAGTAGATGCTACCGGTATGTCGGGTTCATCCCCAGGTACTCGAGACATGGGGTTGACGCGTTCCTGTGACGCTAAGATCTGATCGACGTGGCGTCTCACAATGTTCTCCCCGACATCCACTGTGTACGTTAATGGCCCCTGCCTTGTACATATCGTTCCGGGTTGCCACTTCTCTGTTCGATAGTCACGGGCCAAGACTGGTTGCCCTACATTGAAGCTCCTTGTCGGCTTCTCATTGATGTGCTGGAATTGTTTATCCTCAACATTTCTTCGCACGTTTGGTCTGAGCAAGTCCAGACGAGATCTCAACCTTCGGTTAAAGAACATCATGGCCGGGGTCTGGTTGGTAACTGCATGTGTCGCGTTTCGGTAGGCTAATAAGAAATTGTCCATCTTATGCTGTAGTGGAATTTCATCGTCGCACATGGCCTTTATCGCCTTCTTAAAGGTTTGTACGAACCTCTCAGCCAATCCATTTGTGGCAGGATGATACGGGGCGGATGTGTAATGCCTTACCCCATTCCTTTTCATGAATTTTTGGAACTCGTCGGACACAAACTGTGGTCCGTTATCAGAGCAAATCTGCTCTGGCAAACCGTTTCTGGCAAATATGGTCCGTAGGACTGCAATCGTTTTCTCTGTCGTGGTTGAAGACATTTTTATCACCTCAGGCCACTTTGAATGAGCATCCACTGCTATTAAGAACATTGAGTCCATGAATGGACCAGCGAAATCAATATGCACCCATTGCCATGGAGAGGAGGGCCACTCCCATGGGTGTAGAGGGGCATGTGGTGGTGCATTTTGGACCTTCTGGCATCCTAGGCAGCTCTTAGTTAGGTCTTCGATTTGTTGATCGATTCCCGGCCACCACACATAAGCCCTAGCAAGGCTTTTCATTTTCACTCCCCCCAGATGACCTTCATGTAGCTCATTTAGCACTCTCTCCCTTAACTTGGGTGGAATCGCCACTCGGGATCCACAAATCACTGTCCCCTGGCATACTGACAGCTGTTCTCTTCTGGATGAGAATGCTGGCAACAGTGAATCGCCATGTGTTGGCCATCCCCTCACCGTCAATTCATATACCCGTGACAGCGTCGGATCATTGCGGGTCTCCTTCTCTATATCCGCGTTTGTTACTGGCAATTGTTCAATTATCGATGAATAAAATATCTCGATAGGGTCCACTGATGGTGCTTCCTCCACAGTAGGCAGTGGCAGGCGCGATAGCCCATCAGCGTTCCCATGCTGTTTCGTGCCTTTATATTTTATTTCATATTGATTCGCCCCTAGAAACAGGGACCATCTTTGTAACCGCTGTGCAGTCATCACTGCAACGCCCTTCTTAGGATTAAAGATGGAGACAAGTGGTTGGTGGTCAGTCAGCAAGGTGAACTTCTGCCCATGCAGATAGTGGTTGAATTTTTTTACTCCCCATACTAGGCTGAGGGCCTCCCTGTCAATCTGGGCGTAGTTGCGCTCGGCTAAGGTTAGTGACCGAGACGCAAAGGCTACTGGCCTCTCCAACCCGTCTGGGAATTTGTGCGACAGCACCGCTCCAATACCATAGGGTGATGCATCACATGCCAAACGAATTGGTAGTGCTGGGTTGAAATGGGCCAACACCTCTTTTGATGTGATCAATTCTTTACACTTCTGGAAAGCTCGTCTACGTTCGTCATCCCACTTCCATGGTACCCCTGTTTGCAGTAGGGTGTTCAGCGGGTGTAATACCGTAGACAAATTTGGTAAGAACTTGTGGTAATAGTTTACCAGCCCGAGGAACGACCTCAGTTGTGACACATTTTCCGGTGCTGGAGCCTTGACTACTGCTTCAATCTTGTCAGGGGACTTATGTAACCCCTCTTCATCGATGACGTGGCCACAATACGAGATCTGTTTCTGGAAAAACTCACACTTGTGGCGATTAGCTCGTAGCCCATACTCCTTTAATCTGGTGAGCACCTTCTCCAAGTTGGTGAGGTGATCACCGTCGTTTTCGCCCGTGACCAAGATGTCGTCCAAATAACACTGGGTCCCTGGAAGCCCTTGCAGGACCTGATCCATCGCCCTTTGCCAGATAGCCGGAGCCGAGGCTACTCCAAACACCAGCCGGTTGTATTGGTAGAGTCCTTTATGAGTGTTGATCGTAAGGTAATGTTTCGAAGCTTCTTCTACCTCCATTTGCAAGTACGCCTGGGCTAGATCAATTTTGATGAAGCGTTTACCTCCAGATAGCGAGGCGAAAATATCCTCAATTCGTGGAAGCGGATATTGCACCGTGTGAAGGACTGGGTTCACTGTCACCTTAAAATCCCCACAGATGCGGACCTTCTTTGGTTCCCCAGGCGTATTACTCAACGACCTCTTCATTACAGGAACGATGGGTGTAGCCCACTCGCTCCAGTCCACTTTGGACAGTACTCCTGAACGTTCCAACCCTTCCAGCTCTGCTTCAACAGCTGGTCTGATCGCATAAGGCACTGGTCTGGCCTTCAGAAACTTTGGGCTTCCATTTTCCTCTATTTTAATCATTGCTGTTATTCCTTTTAGTGTTCCTAGTCCCTCCTGGAACACTTCTTTTGCGTCAGTTAGCATTTTTGACAGTCGTCCAGGTGTGACGTCGTCATCCTTTTTGGCCTCAACCTTCAGTGCCTGTATGGAATGCCAATCTAATTGTATCTTCCGGATCCATTCACGTCCTAGCAGTGGTGGTCCTCCATTTGGCAATACATATATATCCATTTTAGGTATTTCATGGCCTTTATATGTCACTTTCACCCTTATTTTTCCTTTGGGGTAGACTTTTTGCCCCGTATACGTCTTCAAGACAATCTCTGTAGCTTTCAAGGGTATGTGTGAAAATAGCCGCTTGTAGTCTCTTTGATTTATGACTGTTAGAGCTGACCCTGTGTCCAATTCCATTTCCACTTGGACTCCGCCTATCTTGAGTGTAACCCAGATAGTCTGGTGATCCTCCATTTCGGTTACCTTATGTCGTTTCAGACAACCCAGCTCCTTGCTTCCGGAGTCTGTGTCACTTTTCTGTTTGTCTGAACCACTGTCCATCACCTGGTGTACCTTTTTGTACTTCTCCTGTGGAGATTTCTTACTGTTGGTTTTCTTCCCAGACCTGCAGACTCTTGCTATGTGTCCTGCTTTCCCACACTGTCTGCACACTTGGTCCTTGAACCAACAATCTTTCTGGCCATGTGTTGTTCTGCCACAGCGATAGCACTTCCCTGTTCCATAGGACATTTCATTGGTGCCATATTCTTGCGGTCTCCGTTGTATCTCTGCAGCGCCCCTTGCGGCTGCTTCGTGTGATACTGCCATACTGAAAGCTTTGTCCAGCGTAAGGTCCTTTTCTGATAGAAGCCGTTTCTGGGTTCCTTCACTTTGTAGCCCACACACAAACTTGCCCCTTAACGTGTCTGCTAGTCCCGCTCCAAACTGGCAGTGTTTCGATAGCTTGCGCAGTTCCGTTAGGTACTCAGCATTGCTTTCGTCTTTGTGTTGGTTCCTTTTATAGAACGTAAATCGTTCTGCTATCAGCAGCGGTGTGGGGTTTAAGTGGTCCTGTAGTATCGTTACTATGTCTTCAAAACTCTTTTCCATTGGCTTCGTTGGGGTTACTAGATTTCGTAATAACCCATACGTCTTTGCACCCATTAAATTTAACAATACCGACGCTTTCTTGTCATCTGACACCTCATTTGCCTTGCAGTACACCTCTATTCGCTCGACATATGTAGTCCAATCTTCAACTTCATTGTCAAATGCAGTGATACTGCCACTCTTCGGCATTTTGGGTGTGGTTTAAAATGGCGTCTCTCAATGGCTTAAAATGGCATCTCCAGCGCTTTCCTTCCTCCCCCGCTGCTGCCAACGCCGCACTCGGCGGTCCTCGTGGCAATGGCGGTGCCGCGCGGGTTTCTGCGCGTCTCTCTCTCCCTCTCTCCGACGCTGCTCGGCCCCTGAACACCGGCTGCGCCCTGTGCGCTCTGCCCTCTCTCTCTCTTCCCCCGTCGACGCTGCTCGGCCCTTTGCTGTGCCGCTCGGTCGGGCTCTAACCCGCCGCTGTCCGGGAAGGGTCTGCGGACTACCTGTTGCCAGCCCGTTTCGCTGGACCACCTCGACTGGAAAGCCAAGCCTGGCTCTCGACAGCCTCCCCTGCAATTCTCGAGTCTCTGCTGGATGACTGGGCGGTTGCCCGTGGTCGACGCCCGAGTCTCTGGCCTTGACCTCCAATCCACTGATCTCCAGGAATGAATCCCCAGGAGGTGATGCAGAGTTGCAGGTAGGTTCGAACCTGCCTTGTCGCCAATGTTACGTCTGGGTATAATAAGATACAGACTGCAGCAGAAACGGTACAACAGGTGTTTACTCAACGTGGCTCACAGTTGAACTGACTGTACAGATTACTACTCAGTGCTATATACAGGTGTGGTCACTGCCGGTACTACAGTATACATGAGCTGTAAAAAGTAGTTCCCCCCTTAAAGGTATATACATTACACAAACCATGTTTACTTTGCAGAACAACATTCACCAAAAGATGCCAAAAATCCATTCACCACATATAGAACTACCTCTTAGCATCATGTTGACTCTTTCTGCCAGCTCCCTTACTTGCTCAAGCTCCTAGTCTACAGCTTCTATGAGGTGCACCGAGTAAGATGAGATTGAGTGGAGGGTTGTTGGGATGGTTCTCCTGGTGCTTTACAGGCCTGAGCTGACTCTCATCTCAGTGATGCAGCTGTCCCACAGAGACCAGCTTTCAGTTGCCTTTCTCTTGCAGTGTCATACGCAGGGGCCATATCTGAAGCTCTCTCATGTGTAGATGTTGCAGGGGACCTTAAGGAAGCAGATTCATTGTTGCTTTCCAGTGACACATGACACCACTTGTTGCAGCCTACTGGTGCAGGGCATAGGCTCAGAGATGCTACTGTTCCGTGTCATTACAGACACAATAGTCCCAACCAGATCTTGGAAGCCCTGTGCAAGTGTCATCTTCAGGCTGACCCTCAAAGCATCTATTGAAGCAATTCTAGCCACCACTCTCCTTAGTATCTCCTCTTGGCACCTTGTTGCTTCAGACATCTCCTGAATTGTCACTCTAGGGATTTCTGCAAGTCATGAGAAACTTCCTGCAATATGTTGCAGAACTATCAGGAAAGACTGATCAGACTGGGCATCTGTTCTCTAGAAAAGAGAAGGCAGAGGGGTGACCTAATTGAGGTCTTCAAAATTATGAAGGGGTTTCATAGGGTTAGCATAGAGAAGATATTTCCACTTGTGGGGGAAATCCAAAACTAGGAACCACAATTATAAGATAGTCACTAATAAATCCAATAAAAAATACAGGAGAAACTTTTTTACCCAGAGAATGGTTAGAATGTGGAAGTTGCTACCAGATGGAGTAGTTGAGACAAATAGCATAGTTTCATAAGGGAGAAAGGAATAGAAAGATGTGCAGATAGGGTTAGATGAAGAAGGGTGAGAGGAGACTCATGTGGAGCATTAACCAGTTGGGCCGAGTGGCTTGTTTCTGCGCTGTAAATGTGATGTCATTCTATGTGTAGTTGGACTCCTCTACTTCTCCATCATGTCAATAATATGGATAGAAACCATCTCCACTGCTTCCACATGTGCTATGGAATGTGTGCTGCCAACTGTGCCTTGAATTACCATGGTCACTTTTGTAGGTTAATTGAATCTCTTTCTGCATTCTGTTCTTAGGGTGGTGGAAGTAGCACTGGCTACCCCCGGAGCGGCATCAGTGCGGACCTGTGTGGGAAGCGGCGGCGGCGGCAGTGTTTAAAAGCGACCCCGAGGCAGCAGAGCAGCAGGTAGGCCCCGGAGCGGCATCAGTGCGTTCCTGTGTGGGAAGCGGCGGCGGCGGCAGTGTTTAAAAGCGACCCTGAGGCGGCAGAGCAGCAGGTAGGCCCCGGAGCGGCATCAGTGCGGACCTGTATGGGAAGCAGCAGCGGCGGCAGTGTTTAAAAGCGACCCGAGGCGACAGAGCAGCAGGTAGGCATACTAATCTCCAATCTCAGAGGGAGAGAAGTAAAAAGTAATCGAAGTGTGACGTCACAAGAAAGCAGGTAAGTGATTGGTTGGTGAGTATTTCTCTCTTTAGAAACTATAAACCACAGAGTTAAAGTTTATAAAGTCTCTGTGGTGTAGCGGTGACTGTTTATAAACCAGGGCCCTTAAATATACTATTTAATGGTAGTGCAATTGGTGGGATTGATTTGATTTAATTTAATTGCAATTAATTAAAGGGTAAGTCATGGCAGGACAGACCGGTGCCGTGGTATGCTCCTCCTGCGCTATGTGGGAACTCAGGGACACTTCCTGTGTCCCTGACAACTATGTGTGCAGGAAGTGTGTCCAGCTGCAGCTACTGGCAGACTGCATTGCGGCGCTGGAGCTGCGATTGGATTCATACTGGACCATTTGCGAGGCTGAGGACGTCGTGAATAGCACGTTTGATCAGTTGGTCACACCGCAGGCAAAGGTTGGACAGGCAGAAAGGGAATGGGTGACCAACAGACAGAGTACTAGGCACAGGCAGGTAGTGCAGGGGTCCCCTGTGGACATCCCCCTCTCAAACAGATACACCACTTTGAGTACTGTTGGGGGGGATGGCTTACCAGAGGAAGGCAGCAGCAGCCAACTTCCTGGCACCAGGGGTGGCTCTGCTGCACAGGACGGGAGGAAAAAGAGGGGTAGAGCTATAGTAATAGGGGATTCTATTGTAAGGGGAATAGATAGGTGTTTCTGCGGCCACAAACGAGACTCCAGGATGGTGTGTTGCCTCCCTGGTGCAAGGGTCAAGGATGTCTCAGAGCGGCTGCGGAACATCTTGGAAGGGGAGGGTGACCAGCCAGTTGTCGTGGTGCATATGGGTACCAACGATATAGGTAAAAAGCGGGATGAGGTCCTAAAAGCGGAATATAGGGAGTTAGGAGGTAAATTAAAAAATAGGACCTCAAAGGTAGTAATCTCAGGATTGCTACCAGTGCCATGTGCTAGTCAGAGTAGAAATAGAAGGGTATTTCAGATGAATACGTGGCTAGAGGAATGGTGCAAGGGGGAGGGATTCAAATTCCTGGGACATTGGAACCGGTTCTGGGGGAGGTGGGACCAGTTCAAACCGGACGGTTTGCACCTGGGCAGGGCCGGGACCGATGTCCTAGGGGGAGTGTTTGCTAGTGCTCTGGGGGAGGGTTTAAACTAAAATGGCAGGGGGTTGGGAACCTGAGCAAGGGGACAGAGGAAAGGGAAACGAGGATAAAAGCACAAGATATGAAGGAGAAAAACAAAAGTGGCAGTCAGAGAAATCAACGGTTTTAATCAAACATGGCCACAGTAAATAATAATTCTAATAGGTGTAAGAGCATTAAAAAAACAAGCCTGAAGGCTTTGTGTCTTAATGCGAGGAGCATTCGTAATAAGGTGGATGAATTAGCTGCGCAAATAGAGGTAAACGAATATGATTTGATTGGGATTACGGAAACATGGCTCCAGGGTGGCCAAGGCTGGGAACTCAACATCCAGGGGTATTCAATATTCAGGAAAGATAGGCAAAAAGGAAAGGGAGGTGGGGTAGCATTGCTGGTAAAAGAAGGGATTAACACAATTGTAAGGAAGGATATTAGCTCTGATGATGTGGAATCTGTATGGGTAGAACTGAGAAATACCAAGGGGCAGAAAACGTTAGTGGGAGTGGTATATAAACCTCCAAACACTAATGCGGAGTTTGGGGATGGCATTAAAAGGGAAATTAGAGAAGCGTGCAATAAGGGCACAGCAGGGGTGACTTTAATATACATATAGATTGAGCTAACCAAATTAGTAACAATACTGTGGAGGAGGAATTCCTGGAGTGTTTAAGGGATGGTTTCCTGGACCAATATGTCGAGGAACCAACCAGAGATCAGGCCATCTTAGACTGGGTATTATGTAACGAGAAAGGATTAATTAGCAATCTTGTTGTACGAGGCCCCTTGGGTCGGAGCGATCATAATATGATAGAATTCTTCATTAAGATGGAGAATGAAGTAGTCGACTCAGAGACTAGGGTCCTAAATTTAAATGAAGAAAACTACGATGGTCTGAGGCGCGAGTTGGGTAGGATTGATTGGGGAATGTCACTCAAAGGGTTGACGGTGGATAGGCAATGGCAAACATTCAAAGACCGCATGGATGAACTACAGATTTGTTCATCCCAGTTTGGCATAAAAATAAAACAAAAAAGGTGACTCACAAGGGAAATTAGGGATAGCATAAGATCCAAGGAGAAGACATATAAATTGGCCAGAACAAGCAGTAAACCTGAGGATTGGGAGCAGTTTAGGATTCAACAAAGGAGGACAAAGGAATTAATTAAGAGAGGGAAAATAGAATATGAGAGTAAGCTTGCGGGGAACATAAAAACTGACTGTAAAAGCTTTTATAGATATGTGAAGAGAAAAAGATTGGTGAAATCAAGCGTAGGCCACTTGCGATCAGAATCAGGGGAATTTATAATGGGGAACAAAGAAATGACAGACCAATTAAATACATATTTTGGCTTTGTCTTCACAAAGGAGGACACAAATAACCTCCCAGAGATGTCGGGGAACATAGGGTCTGATGAAAGGCAGGAACTGAAAAAAATCAGTATTTGTAGGGAAATGGTGTTAGGGAAATTGATGGGATTGAAGGCTGATAAATCCCCAGGGCCTGATAATCTACATCCTAGGGTACTTAAGGAAGTGGCCCTAGAAATAGTAGATGCATTGCTGATCATCTTCCAACATTCGATGGAATCTGGAACAATACCCATGGATTGGAGGGTAGCTAGTTTTACCCCACTATTCAAAAAAGATGGTAGAGAGAAAACGGGGAATTACAGACTGGTAAGCCTGACATCGGTAGTGGGGAAAATGCTAGAGTCCATTATAAAAGATGTAATAGCAGAGCACTTGGAGAACAGTGACAGGATCGGACAAAGTCAACATGGATTCACAAAAGGTAAATCGTGCTTGACTAATCTACTGGAATTTTTTGAGGATGTAACTGGTAAAATAGATGAGGGAGAACCAGTGGATGTGGTGTATTTGGACTTTCAGAAGGCTTTCGATAAGGTCCCACATAAGAGATTAGCGTGTAAAGTTAAGGCACATGAGATTGCGGGCAAGGTATTGACTTGGATAGAGAACTGGTTGGCAGACAGAAAGCAAAGAGTTGGAATAAACGGGTCTTTTTCCGAGTGGCAGGCAGTGACTAGTGGGGTACCGCAGCTATTCACAATATATGGGCCCCAGCTATTCACAATATATATTAATGATCTAGACAAGGGAACTAGAAGTAATATCTCCAAATTTGCAGATGACACAAAGCTGGGTGGGTGTGTGTGCTGTGAGGAGGATGCCAAGAAACTCCAGGATGATTTGGACAGGTTGGGTGATTGGGCAGATGCAATATAACGTGGATAAATGCGAGGTTATCCACTTTGGTGGCAAAAACAGGAAGGCAGATTATTATCTGAATGGCAATAGATTGGGAGAAGGGGAAGTGCAACGAGACCTGGGTGTCATTGTGCACCAGTCGCTGAAGGTAAGCATGCAGGTGCAGCAGCCGGTTAAGAAGGCAAATGGCATGTTGGCCTTCGTAACGAGATGGTTTGAGTACAGGAACAATGATGTCTTGTTGCAGTTATACAGGGCCTTGGTGAGACGACATCTTGAGTATTGTGTGCAGTTTTGGTCGCCTTATCTGAGGAAGGGTGTTCTTGCCATGGAAGGTGTTCAGTGAAGATTCACCAGGCTGATATCTGGGATGGCAGGAATGACGTATGAGGAGAGATTGGGTCGATTGGGCTTGTAATCACTGGAGTTTCGAAGAATGAGAGGGGATCTCATTGAAACTTATAAAATTCTGACAGGACTGGACAGACTAGATGCAGGAAGGATGTTCCCGATGGTCGGGGAGTTCAGAACCAGGGGTCACAGTCTAAAGATAAGGGGTAGGCCATTTGGGACAGAAATGAGGAGGAATTTCTTCACCCAGAGAGTGGTGAACCTGTGGAATTCTCTACCACAGAAGGCAGTAGAGGCCAATACATTAAATATATTCAAGAAGGAGTTGGATATATTTTTTAAGGCTAAAGGGATCAAGGGGTATGGGGAGAAAGCAGGGACCGGGTACTGAATTTGGATGATCAGCCATGATCGCATTGAATGGCGGAGCAGGCTCGAGGGGCCGAATGGCCTACTCCTGCTCCTATCTTCTATGTTTCTATGTTTCTATGTTTCCCCACCCCCACCCCTTATGAGGCATTCTGCCGTCAATCTCCAATAGTTGATCCTTTTATGCCCTAAGTGCTGAGAGGCTGTTTCCCCTGTCTGCAGAGTCCAGAATTAGGGGTTAGAGTCTCAGGCTAAGGGGTCGGCCATTTAGGACTGAGTTCAGGAGAAATTTCTTCACTCAGAGGGTTGTGAATCTTTGGAATTCTTTATCCCAGAGGACTGTGGATGCTGAGTCGTTGAGTATATTCAAGACTAAGAGCGATAGAACTTTGGGCACTAAGGGAATCAAGGGATATGGGGATAGGGCAGGAAAGTGGAGTTGATGTAAATGTTCAGCCATTATCTTATTGAATGGCAGAACAGGCTCGAGCGGCCGTATGGCCTACTCCTGTTCCTATTTTTTATGTTTTTCAGGACTTAAACATTGAGTTCAACAATTTCAGATCATAACCACTGCTCTCATTTTTATGGACAGCTGGTGCTGGTAATGATCCTGCTGTTGTCATTTACAGCTCCTCCAGAACCATCTTTTGTTTCTTTATTTGCCCCATTACCAGCCCCTTTTGCCTTGCACTATCATTCCTTTTGTCATTTAGGGGTAAAAATTGGGTAGCGTGGGGTGCTACCTTCGCCGGGGCGCTAATTTTAGCACCCCAAAAATGTTAGCGTCCCCGCGGCCGATTTTCCCAGGTAGCACCCCAAGAGGGCTGCAGGCATTCCTCCCCTTATTAAAGGGGAGGGGCCTGGCGCAGCGCGTCCCAGCGCCCAGCTGGGCCACCAGGGATTGGGAGTGCCGGCAAACGAACCCGGGCTCACGGAGAGCAGCCGGCACCCCACGGGGAGCTTCACGGGCTCGGGGACAGCAACGGGGGCAGGTGCTGGCAGGCGGCCAGCAACAAAAATGGCCGCCCGTCACCTTCCCTTTAACAAGCGCTGCCCCAGCCGCAGGTGAGCCCCCCTGACCCTGGCGTCCGGCGGTAAGTTGGGGTGCGCCCCCCAATATTACAGCCGGGGCGCGAGCGGGGCGCTGCGCATGGCGATGACGTCATTGCCAGCGGCACAGCGCCACGCAGCGCTAATGGTTAGTGCCGCCGCTAACCTCCTGCTGAATTCCGCAGGAGCCGTTAACGGCGCTGTGCCCAGGCGCTATTTGATTTGCGCCCCGTTAGCGCCCTCTTAGGCCACTAACGGAAGGCGCAAATCAACCGAATTTAGCCCCCTTAATCTCTCCTGCCTTCCTCCCTATCACAGACCTTCCCTTTTGTTCTTTCCTCCCCTCCTCCCTTTCCCTGTCACTGTACTTGCTTAAAAACTGTTACATCTCCAAAAAAAATTACAGTTCTGATGAAAGGTCATCGAACTGAAACATTAACTCCACAGATGCTGCCTGACCTGCTGAGTATTTCCAGCATTTATTCCTTTTATTTCAGATTTCCAGCATCCGCAGTATTTTGCTTTTGTATAAATGAACAGTTAATCTGCTTTTGGATGTGTTGATTGAGGGCTAAAAACTGGTCAGGCCACTTCCTCTGCTCTTCTTCAAATAGTGCTATAGGAATTTTAACATGCATCTGAGCAGGCAGATAGGATTGTGGTTTAACAACTCATCCAAAAAGCTGCACCTCTGCCCGCGCAGTATTCCTTCAGTTTTCCACTGAAGTGTCAGCCTAGATTATGCACTGAATCCCCAGTGTAGGGTTTGAACCCATCACTCTTCTGATTCAGAGTTGAAAGTGTTGTGTCGGTACCTTTCTACCTAGACACAATTTAGGACTCAGAACTCAGAGATTCAAACATGAAGTGCTTTATTGGAAGGAAAGGAAGTTCTGGCAAGTTCCGAACAAAGAGAGCTAAACTTAACAGAGAACACCCAACCATTTATCTCCTGTGACAGCGCCACCACAGGTGGGAGGAGAACACACAATACATAACATTTCCTCCCCTCTTAAATGGAAGGTCCACATTATTCCTCAACAGGTAAGTTACTTTCAATGCACTCAATGAACCTAGGGTAGAGGTAGACTGCCTCAAACCCTGACATTACCCTGGGGTTTATTCTGCCCCAGTCTTGTGGGTAAGTCACTAAGCCTACAGATCCAAGCGTCTTGGAGGCCGCCGCCCTCTGACAGGATACCGGCGGTCATCGCTGGCTTCCACAGCAGTAGGCATTGACACAGGCCTGGATGGAGAAGGTGCCTGTGTCAGTCGAAAGTCAGGAGTTTGCACAGGTGGAACAGTCTCTTTGACTTCCTGTGTTGGAGAAGAGCACTGTGGCAAAGGATGCTGGTTTGCAGTATCATCCGGAAACAGTTCAGGCCAACCAACCGTTGGAGCCTCTGTGGCTGTCTCTGCTCCTAGCAACAGTTGATCTGTGTGTCTTCTCCAGACGACGTCCTCAGCAGTCTCAACCGTGTAAGACACAGGGCCCGTCTGCGCGATCACCGTAGCAGGAACCCATTTCGGTCCAGTGTTGTAGTTTCGAGCTAGGACTTGCTCTCCCGGATGAAACCGTCTCTCCTTGGCTCTTTTCTCTCTCTTTTCAACTTGAGCTTGTTGTTGACGATGGACAACCTGCTCTGCCCTTGGAGGTTTGAGTAAGTCAAAACTTGTCCGCAACTGCCTCTTCATCATGAGCGAAGCGGGGGAAGTTTTGGTTGTGGCATGTGGCTCGTTCCTGTAGGACAACAGGAAGCTGTTCAGACGTTGGTGGATTGAGCCCTGACCTTGCGATGCCTTCAAGGCGTGCTTCAAAGTTTGCACGAACCTTTCTGCCTGGCCGTTAGCAGAGGGATGATAGGGCGCAGACCTGATGTGTTGGACACCATTCACATGCAGGTAGGTTGCAAACACCTGTGATACAAATTGTGGACCGTTGTCACTTACGAGTTGTTCCGGTGAGCCATAACGGCTGAACATCTCACCAAGTTTATCAATTGTTTTCTCTGCCGTGGAAGACCTCATCACAGCGACCTCCGGCCACTTGCTACGAGCGTCCACAACCATCATAAACATCTTCTCTTCGAAAGGACCGGCGAAGTCCACATGTACTCGCTGCCACACTTCTGCAGGCCAATCCCAGGGGTGTAGGGTTGCCAGCTGTGGAACATTTCGGACCCTTTGACTGGGGAACATGTTTTGGCTTTCTCCTCAATATTCCCATCGAGACCTGGCCACCAGAAGTAGCTTCTTGCCATTTCCTTCATCCGAACCATCCCACTGTGGCCTGTATGAAGTTGTTGCAGTATAGGTTCCCTCAGAGGTGGCAGAATGATGACACAGCGTCCCCAAAGAGGACAGCCTGCCTGGATGGAGAGCTAATTTCTTTTTGAAACGTAAGGTTTCAATCTAGGAGAATCTCCTATAGCTCTCCCTCGAATGACATCGTCCATTACCTCAGACAGGACTGGATCGTTGCGGGTGTACCTTCGCACCTGAACTGCAGTGACAGGTGCTCCCTCCACTTGTCTAAAGTAGAAGATGTCTATCTGACGAGGCTCTGGGGGAGTAACAGGCAAGGGTAGCCTCGCGAGACCGTCTGCGTTGCCGTGCAAGTCTGATTTGCGATATTTGATGTCGTATGTGTGTCCTGACAACAGTAAAGCCCACCTTTGCATCCTGCTTGCAGCAAGAGACGGAATTCCGGTGTGGGGCCCGAAGATTGAAGTCAATGGACGGTGGTACGTCAGGAGTGTGAACCTTCTCCCAAACAGGTACTGATGAAATTTTCGAATTCCAAAAACGATTCCCAACGCCTCGCGCTCGATCTGCGCATAGTTACTCTCGGCCTTGTTCAAGGTGCGTGATGCGAAGGCGATTGGTTTCTCTTCACCCAAAGGCATGATGTGGGATATGACTGCTCCCACACCATATGGTGATGCATCACATGCTAGCTGCACGGGTAGCTTTGGGTCGAAGTGTGTCAGGACCTCCGATTTCAGCAATGCTTTCTTTGATTGGGCAAAAGCTTCGTTGCACAGTTCAGTCCATTTCCATGTTTTGCCTTGACATAGCAACTGATGTAACGGCTTCAGCAATGTTGCTAAGTCTGGAATAAACTTCCCATAGTAGTTAAGTAGCCCCAGAAATGAACGTAACTGGCTCACATTCTGGGGTGCTGGGGCCTCCATGATCGCCTTGACCTTTGACGGCCCCTAATGCAGGCCAGTAGCGTCAATCATATGCCCCAGGTACTCAACTGAAGACTGAAAGAATTCACATTTGTCCTTACGAACTCTGAGTCCGTACTCTTTCAGTCATTTTAGTGTCGCATCCAAGTTCAGAAGATGATCCTCCTCATTTGTCCCAGTGACAAGGATGTCATCCAGGTAGCACTGGACTCCTGGCAGTCCACTCAAAATCTGATCCATTGCCCTTTGGAATAGAGCAGGGGCTGACGTAATTCCAAACGGAAGGCGGCAGTACCTGTATAGCCCTTTGTGTGTCACAATTGTCAGCAGCTCCTTTGATTTGTCATCGACATGCATTTGTAGATAAGCCTGGCATAAGTCTATTTTGCTGAACTTTTGCCCTCCGGCCAGGCCTGTAAAAAGATCATCAATGAGGGGAAGAGGGTACTGTTCCGCAGACAGCACCGGGTTAATAGTCACTTTAAAATCCCCGCAGATTCGAACAGATCCATCCTTTTTCAGGACAGGAACAATGGGTGTGGCCCATTTGCTCATGCTCACAGGCTCCAGGACTCCATTCTCAACTAAGGCCTCCAAGTTAGCCTCAACTTTTGGCCTAATTGCATAGGGTACAGGTCGGGCTTTGTGAAACTTCGGCTCGCTGTCAGGTTTAATGTCCAGTCTCACGCTGATCTTTTTCATGCTCCCAAGTTCCCCATTGAAGAGTTCTGCATGTTTGTTTAACACTGCAGTCAGACCTGACTCCCCTTTTGACATCATGCGGACTGCAGGCCAGTCCAGCGTGATTTTCTCTAGCCACGCACGTCCCAGTAGCGATGGGTAATTTCCCTTTACCACATATAATGGCAGTTTTGCAGTCTGTCCGTTCAATTTAACTGTCACCTCAATGATGCCTCTCATGGCCACAGGTTCGCAGGTATACGTCTTTAGCACAATGTTTGTTGGCTGAAGGGTAAGATGCTTTAGCATTTTGTTGTAGACAGTGTTTGAGACAATCTGCACTGATTGTCCCTCCACCAGTGGTGACACCCAGTAGCCATTTGAATCACCTGCAACCGTCAGTCTGTGCACCTCTTCCTCCTCAGAGGTGTCGCTCCCCTCTGTTTTGCTTGTTCCATCATACTGCACTGAATGAACACTGTTTCCTCTCTTGTCCAAATACAGACATTTTGCTTCCATGCTTCCCAGCTCTGTCTGTTCTTTTTTTACCTCTACAGGCGCGTTCAATGTGACCCTTTTTGCCACAATTTCGGCATTCCAGCTCCGTACACCAGCAGTCATTAGCATGATGGCCCGTTTTCCCACAATGGTAACATGTGCCGTTCCGCGCACCTTTCGGCTCAGACGACACCTTGTGAACTCTCCCTGTTGAACTCAACTGGTGAGCCTCCTTTTCCGCCATCTCCATGGAGACACTAACTTCAATGGCCTTTTCAAGAGTAAGGTTGTCCTCAGTAAGAAGGCGCTTCTGTGTGGCTGCATTTTGCAGACCAGACACAAGTCTGTCTCTAATGGTGTCATTCAGCACCTCCTTGAACGCGCAGTGTTCTGATAACCTTTTTAAAGCAGCAATAAACATCATCACTGATTCCCCCTCCTCTTGATTCCGTTTGTGAAATCTAAATCTCTGAGCAATAACCAGAGGTTTTGGTGAATAATGTGCTCCAAGAATTTCCACTAGTTGCTTATATGTTTTAGTTCCTGGCTTAGCTGGCTGCACGAGGCTGCGAAGTAAATTGAATGTCTTCGGCCCGATTACACTCAAAAAGGTAGGCACGACCTTTTCATTTGCCACCGCATTCGCCAATACAAAATAGTCAAAACGTTCCGTATATGCGCTCCATTGCTCCACATTTTCATCAAAATCACCGATGTTTCCTAATATAGTAGCCATCTCACGTTTCAAATTAAATTTTCTGTTTACTCACTGCACCCGTAACGTACGCAGATTCATCCGCTCCTCGTTGCCACTTGTTGTGCCGGTACCTTTCTACCTAGACACAATTTAGGACTCAGAACTCAGAGATTCAAACATGAAGTGCTTTATTGGAAGGAATGGAAGTTCTGGCAAGTTCCGAACAAAGAGAGCTAAACTTAACAGAGAACACCCAACCTTTTATCTCCTGTGACAGCGCCACCACAGGTGGGAGGAGAACACACAATACATAACAGAAAGTGCTACCACTGAGTCTACCTGACATGCACATAACCCTCCACTGGCCATTGCTTTGTTGGTACACAATCTCTGTCAGAAGGAATTGATTTAGAGGATTCTTACAGTACATCACTGCCTGGGTATTATTTGCTGAAAGTCAGGGACATCCTTTGCTTTCTGGGTTCCGCAGCTACCCTCTTTATCCCCTCTTCTTGCTTTGCTGAATCCTCCAAAGGCTTCTATACCCATGCTCTTGGTCAGGAAACCGCACTGTGCAACTCATTTCTCTAACTGTAGTGTTGATAGTTTGAACCTTCCCTTTAAGTAAGCTCAGGTTTGTTTGGAGTAAGATACTCACTTTTCACTCGGCTACTGTGGAAGGCTGTATGAGTTCATTCTCAATGACAAGCTAGCGAAACGAAACTTTTTCTACATTTTGTTAGTTCTTGTTAGTCCTTTTTGAAGGGGTGTAATGCTCAGAGCTGTAGTAAGTATGGACAATGGCCCGGAAATTCGGGTCAGAGGCTTCCCGCGGGTGCAAGCTTTCGTTGGGCCTACGGGTGAGTACCCAGCGCGTACTCACCTGTGGAGGCCCGAATTTCTGGGCCAATGTATCCACTGGCCTGTTTTCCTGACATTCCACCACTCTACTCACATCTACTTACTTGTTAAGATGAGCAAACTCAGTAAAGTTGAAATCCCCCCACCCCCCATAAAGTAGAAACATGGTTTAAATGCTACTGGCAGTGTGAGGCAAAGTGTCTGCTGCTTCAGGTTGAGATGGAACTTAATTTATGAAAACTTCAGTATTACTAAAATCTGTCTACACTGGCCAAATCTGGATTGGGCTGCTTCTTAGATTTGAGCCTTTGCATACTCGTAACAGGTAGCACACTAAACACAGAAAGGTCAGTACGATTTACTGAAATAATTCACTGTGATCTATTTATATTTATCTCTGAAGATAGTTATTTTAATAGATACACAGTTGCAGATACAACTCAGCGCCCTAAGTGTCCTAACTTGCAAATCCTCTATCTCCATTAATTTCCTTTTGTAAATGTTTGAAGCACAGAGAGTTGGTAAATTTGTATAAATTATGCCTGGCAGCATGCTTTTTAATTGGCAACATTATGAAGTGATTTTTCAAGCTCCCAGGTGAATAGATGACAACCCGAGGTACCTTTGAAATGTTGTTGTAAGTGCTCAGTGAAGACTAATGTTGTTTTTGAAGATGTTTTTGTCAATTTGTTTAATGATAGCAACAAATACCTGCAGATCTTGGAAAAAGGACATCAGCAGCTATGAGCTTCTACTTTCAGCCCAGTTTAATCTAAAACTAATATCACATTTTAACTCTTTGAATGTTGCAGGTTGGTGGTTCCAGAATTGACAACCTTACATTTACTAGTCAGCAGCAATGAAAATGTTCTACACATATTGCTTTTTCATAGCTCACAATTTTTAGATCCCTCAAACTCTTCAACAGTCTGAGCACGTCCATGGGGGAATACCAGATCAAACTGAAACCTGATGCAAAGCCTTTCTCCATCTCTGTTCCCCAGTGTATATCCATTTAAATGATATTCAGGGTGAAAGAGGGAATTGCTCGGTTGAAACTGTTACATACAATTTGCTGGGTGTGCCAGTGTTGTCATAGTCCCAAAACCAAATGGTAAAGCACAGATCTGTATGGGTCAAGCTTTTAGCCTTTCTGAAAAAAACGGAATTGTTATCCGAACAGGATGCCAATTCAAGATTTTGTTGAATACCATTTTCACGAGAGTCAGCCCTGCTAAAAACATTTAATGGCCCAGTAATTCGGGTCCCAACGCGTGAGTAAGCACCGTGTACTCACGCGTGGGCCCGTTGGAAGTGCCGGTTTTCAGCATGCACAGCGCATGCGCGGAAAACCGGCATTTCCTTTCCTCTGAACCAAGGGGTTCAGAGGTGGAACGCGTGTGCACAGGAGTCTGCGCGTGCGTGCTGAAATTCCTTTTTTTTTAACAGGGTTGCCCGTGCGATAAGGCCTCCAGTTTTTACGCGAGAAAAAAGCAGACGTAAGAACTTAGTTTTAAAAGGTAAGTGGTCTATCAATTAAAGTTAGAATTTTTTTTCCACAGGTTTATTATTTTTAAAGACTTTACAGTAAGGTAAGTGTATTTTTAGACCCGATTTGTTAAAAAATTATTTTTTTCAAAAATTTGAATAATTGTTTAAATTAGTTTTTTACAGTTATTAATGGTTCATTTAATTAGTGGGATTTTTAAAAACTTTTATTTGAAGTTTAAGTACTGTTTTGGGCACCCGGAGTTTTCATGAGTTTGACAGTTCTTACTATCAAACTCATGCATGAACTTTTGCAACCTCCGATTGGTTGCCCAGTGCTCACATGATCCCAGCCAGCTCATCGAACTAACTACGCCGCTGGATCACGCAAGCACAGCGCGCCGGGAGCTGAACCGAGCCACTGACAGGAAATCCACGCAGGGCCAGGCTTCAACTGTCGGCACGCTAGGTAAGTGTAGGTTGGGGGCTTGCACCTGCGGGAAGCCCCCGACACCAATTTCTGGGCCATTATATTTTTCAGGTGACTTCTGTCGTGTATGTACTTTGAAGAAGGAATTATATTCTGCAGCCCCTGTATACTGCAGTACCAGTAGTGACCACCCCTGTATATAAGCCTGTGTAGTAACTTTGTATAGTAGTTCCAGTTTTGTCTCCGTTCAGTAAACACCTGTTATAACCAACTCCTGCAGTCCGTGTCTCAATTACACACAGACGTTACACTGGCGACGAACAGATCCGAACTTACCTACAGTTCTGCACCACCTCACGGGGATCCATTCCTGAAACGAAGTTATTGGAGGTCGAGGCCTGAAGGAAGAAATCCAAAAAGAAAAAAAAGAAAGAAAAACAAACAGCAGAAACGGGCGTCGACCGTGGGCAACCGCCCTCTGATTCATCGAATTAGAAGATTTGCAGGAGAGGCTGTCGAGAGCGGGGCTTGGTTATCCAGTCTATGGTGTTCCAGCTAATCGGGCTGGTGGCAGGTAGTACACTGATCCTTCCTGGGCTGTGGCGGGCTAGAGCTCGATCGGGTGGCTTTTCAACGGGGCCGAGCAGCGTTGTCGGGAAGAGGAGAGAGAGAGAGAGGGTGGAGCACACAGGGCGCGGCCGGTGCTACGAAGCCGGGCAGCATACAGACCCGAGAAGAGGGAGGGAAGTGTCCCATAGGGTCTGCTCTGATGACGGGAACAGTAATTAAAATAAAAGAAATTAGAAGCGCAGAAAGCCGCGAGGAGCTGCAGTTTGCCACGGGGACCGCGGAGAGCGGCATTGGCAGCAGCGCAGGGGGAAGCGCGCGAAGACCATAGGGTGTCGCCATCAAGGCAGAAAAACGCCAGCAACAGCGCTAGCAGCAGCGGGAGGCAGAAAGCGCAGGAGGCGCCATCTTAATCCAGCGTAAAGATGAGAGCAATGCTGATTACCTTACGGAACTACGCGGGCTATCGAAGCACTGCCAGTTCGGAGCAGAACTGGCAGATACCCTACGGGACAAATTTGTCTGTGGACTCCTGAGTGAAGGAACCCAGAAGAGGTTACTCTCAGAGAAAGAGGTGACGCTAGGTAAGGCTTTCAGCGTGGCAGTATCGTACGACGCAGCAGCAAGGGGAGCTGCGGAAATACAGCAAAAGCCACAGGAATACGGCACCCATGAAATGACACGGGGATTTAAAAAATGTTATCGCTGCGGCAGAACAACCCATGACCAGAAGGACTGCTGGTCCAAGGACAAAACATGCAGGCAATGCAGAAAGATGGGACACATTGCACGAGTTTGCAGGTCCGGGAAGAAGACTAACGACAACAAAAAGGCTACTAAGGAACAGTACAGGAAAGTACAAAAGATGACGGACAGTAGTTCCGAAGACCAGAAGACCAGAAAACTACACAACGTAATCGCAAAAGAGGATCACCGAACCATTTGGGTCACCCTCACGATAGCAGGGTCCCAAGTCAAAATGGAATTGGATACAGGATCAGCCCTGACCATCATGAATCGACGAGACTACGAGTGGCTATTCTCACACATACCCTTGAAAAACACATCCATTGTCTTGAAGACGTATACGGGGCAGAAAGTATACCCCAGAGGGAAAATAAGGGTGCCTGTTGAATACAACGGCAAGGAAATACAGAAATTGTATCTGTACATACTGCAAGATGGTGGACCACCGTTATTGGGACGTGAATGGATCAGAAAGATAAGTTTAGACTGGCACTCCATTCAGGCACTGACTGTGGCTGGTAAAAAGGATGATGACGTCACACCTGGATGATTGTCAAAAATCTTAGCTAACGCTAAAGAGGTATTTCAACAAGGACTGGGAACTCTTAAAGGCGTAACCGCCTCGATAAAAATAGAAGAGAATGCAATTCCCAAGTTTTTCAAAGCAAGACCGGTACCGTATGCAATTCGCCCAGCCGTCAAGGCAGAGCTGGAGAATCTGGAGAATGCAGGCGTGTTATCTAAGGTAGACTGGAGCGAGTGGGCGACACCCATCATTCCTGTCATGAAGAAAATGTTAAACAATAAGTCTGAGGAGCCAAGGAAGGTTCGCATCTGTGGGGACTTCAAGGTGACTGTGAACCCAGTCCTTCACACAGTACAGTATCCTGTTCCGAGGATAGAAGATATTTTCGCCTATCTGGAGGGAAGCGTTTTACAAAAATTGACCAAGCACAAGCATATTTGCAGATGGAGGATGAAGAATCCTCTAGGAAATATCTCACGATAAACACTCACAAAGGTCTTTACCAGTATAATCGACTGGTATTCGGAGTAGCATCAGCTCCGGCGATATGGCAAAGAGCGATGGAACAAGTCCTGCAAGGGATTCCGGGGATTCAGTGTTACTTGGACGACATCCTAGTGACAGGTGAAAATGACAGTGAACACCTTGCCAACCTAGAGCAGGTGCTCACTAGACTAAGAGAACATGGGCTACGAGCCAATCACCCCAAGTGCGAGTTTTTTAAGAAACAGATATCATATTGTGGCCACGTGATTGATGAAGAGGGGTTACATAAGTCCCCTGACAAAATTGAAGTGGTAGTTAAGGCTCCAGCACCTGAAAATGTGTCGCAACTGAGGTCATTCCTCGGATTGGTGAATTACTACCATAGGTTTTTGCCGAATTTGTCCACAATTCTGCACCCACTGAACGCCCTACTACAAACTGGAGTAGCATGGAAATGGAGCGATGAATGTAAGCGGGCCTTTCAGAAGTGTAAAGACCTGATCACTTCAAGAGAAGTATTGGCTCACTACAACCCATCACTACCGATAAGACTGGCGTGTGATGCGTCTCCCTACGGCATTGGAGCGGTACTGTCACATAAATTCCTTGATGGTTAAGAGAGGCCGATAGCTTTTGCGTCATGCTCGTTAACTTCAGCCGAGCGTAACTACGCCCAGATTGACAGAGAGGCCCTCAGCCTGGTGTGGGGGGTGAAGAAGTTCAATCACTACCTGCACGGACAGAAATTTACTCTACTAACTGATCATCAACCTCTTGTCTCCATTTTCAACCCTCAGAAGGGCGTCCCGATAATGACAGCACAATGGCTACAGAGGTGGTCCCTTTTCCTAGGGGCACACCAATATGACATCGAGTACAAAGGAACTAAACAGCATGGGAATGCTGATGGATTGTCGCGCCTACCGTTGCCGATGGTGGAAGAAGCACCTGCAGTGGATCCTGTGGAGATATTCCACTCGACTATAGTCGAATGTCTACCTGTGACGAATGCAAACATAGAAAAGGAAACACGAAATGACCCGACACTCTCCAGGGTCTATGATTTAACGGTGAAGGGATGGCCAGCACATGGCGAACCACTGTTGCCAGCATTCTCGGCGAGAAGAGAACAGCTGTCAGTGTGCCGACGAACCTTGATGTGTGGATCCAGAGTAGTAATTCCACCCAAATTGAAGGATAGAGTGCTCAATGAGTTTCATGAGGGTCATCTGGGTGGGGTAAAAATGAAGAGCTTAGCCAAAGCGTTTGTGTGGTGGCCGGGAATCGATAGAGAAATCGAAGAGATGACCAAGAGCTGTACAGGATGCCAGAAGGTCCAAAACGCCCCACCACAAGCCCCTCTACATCCATGGGAGTGGCCCTCATCTCCATGGCAAAGGGTGCACATTGATTTTGCTGGTCCATTTATGGACTCGATGTTTTTAATTGCGGTGGATGCACATTCAAAGTAGCCAGAGGTAATAAAAATGTCCTCAACCATCACAGAAAAAACTATCACAGTCTTACGAACCATATTCGCCAGGAATGGGCTGCCTGAACAGATTTGCTCTGACAATGGACCACAGTTTGTGTCTGAAGAGTTCTGGAGGTTCTTAAAGAACAATGGTGTTAAGCATTACACATCCGCCCCATATCATCCAGCCACCAATGGATTGGCTGAGAGGTTCGTTCAAACATTCAAGAAGGCTATCAAGGCAATGTGTAATGAAGACATACCCCTACAACACAAGGTGGATAACTTCTTGTTTGCCTACCGGAATGCGACACATGCGATTACCAACCAAACTCCAGCCATGATGTTCTTCAATCAAAGACTAAGATGCCACTTGGATTTGGTTAAGCCAAACATCAGAAGAGATGTGGAGAACAGGCAGTTTCAGAATATGAATGAAAGGCCAACCAGGAGTTTTAAGATAGGTCAACCAGTTTTGGCCCGGGACTACCGCACAGAGAAATGGCAGCCAGGAACGATCTGCACACGGCAAGGACCTCTAATGTATACCGTGGACGTTGGAGAGAGCATTGTAAGACGCCATGCTGACCAGATTCTAGAGTCACTGGAAAACGTCAAATCCACACCACGATCCGATACACCTGGTGATGAAACCGAAGTACCAATTGCATCTACCTCAGAATCGGTGATATTGGAAGCAGATGAACCAAACAACGACGTTGATCCCGAATCAACTTTGCCAGAAGAACCTGATACCCCAAAGAGGCGTTTTCCGGACAGAATCAGGAAGCCTCCTCAAAGACTGAATTTATAATTGCTTAACTTCAGCTAATGTATATGGCAACTGTAATTGTAAATATGTTATTTAATTATTAATCGAATGTTATGTACTGTTTAGCTAAAAGGGGAGGAATTGTAGCGTATGTACTTTGAAGAAGGAACTATATTCTGCAGTCCCTGTATACTGCAGTACCAGTAGTGACCACCCCTGTATATAAGCCTGTGTAGTAACTTTGTATAGTAGTTCCAGTTTTGTCTCCGTTCAGTAAACACCTGTTATAACCAACTTCTGCAGTCCGTGTCTCAATTACACACGGACATTACAACTTCTTCATGAGATGACCATTTAGGATTTCCTTAACAGCTGAATATTTTCAGAGGTGCATGTTACAATAGTTTGAAGAATGGGAAAATGTTATGTCAAATGGATGATATCCTGGTATAAGGGAAGCCCTGAGCAGAACCTGCTTAGAGACATGAAAGTAATTCTTGGAAAGCTCCAAGTTACACTGAATGATGAGAGTGAATCTTTGCAGACCAGTGTGAACTTTTAGAACATATGGCAGATTGATCAGGAGTTAAGGCAGAAACTGAGAACCAGCAGCATGGCACTGACAATGAATATCTTTGAATGTTAATGCTTCATAGGTTTGGCGAAGCAACAAGGAAAGTTGACAACACATGTGAGAGAGAAAAGAAATCTACTCAGGGATGCTCTGTGTAAAAACAATGCCTGAATTTGGAAAAATACTTAACAGCAAGCATTTCAGGAGATGAAACGAAATTGCATAGCCTACCTACACTGGCATTTTATGACCTTGAGAGGAGATGAGTGTCTCAGCAGGTACTTCATCATATGATGGTGTATAACAGATTTGACAGGAGGGATGTTGATAACCAGTACATTGAGCTTCAAGAACAATGAGCATCAGTGCAGATTCACACAAAGAGAAAAATAGACTTTTATTATAATTTAGGAAGAAAGACTTGCATTTATATCACGCCTTCAGTGACTTCAGGATGTCCTAAAGCGCTTTACAGCCAATTAAGTAATTTTGAAGTGTAATCACTGTTGCAATGTAGGAAACGCGACAACCAATTTGCACACAGCAAGGTCTCGCAAACAGCAATGTGATAATGACCAGATAATCTGTTTTAGTGGTGTTGGTTGAGGGATAAATATTCACCAGGACTCCCCTGCTCTTCTTCGAAATAGTTCTGTGGCCTCAGTTTAACGTCTCATCCAAAAGACGCCACTTCTGACAGTACTGCACTGGAGTGTCAGCCTAAATTTTATGCTCAAGTCTCTGGAGTGGGACTTGAACCCACAACCCACTGACTCAGAGGTGAGAGGGCTACCAAGTGAGCCACAACTGCCACACTCAGACTGATTGTTATTATCTAAAAATGTGGATGAATTGCCACCATGAATGCAGAGATTTATCTTTATAAATTTCTGAAATATAATTTCTCAGGAGGCGGGAAAAGATCTGACAGTGCATCTCTATCATAAGCTCCAGTTTCAAGAATCGCCAAATCAATTCCAGAAGATTTGGATAAGCCTGATTGTTCAGATCAGCAAGTGAGAGTTGCCTATGTGAAATAAAAACCATACTGGCCTGTGAAAAATAAACGGTTCATTGGCCTAGAAATTCGATGTTTTGTAGAAAAAATGGCGACAGGCTTCCGCCCACTTCTGGCGCTGGACATGGTGGCCACCATTTTGGTAAGCGCCATAGCATTGCCATCAGCGCTGCCCTCTCAAATTTAAATAAGCAGATCATAACATCAATAGTTGTGCAATGCCTGATTTGATGACATGACCGCTAATTTGGACATTCTCGCTCTCCATAATGCAGTGTCCTGAAGACGCACAGAAAAGCGTGCATGAAACAGCCCTGCAGAGACGCTGTCAGCGCTTCTTAAAGGGACACACACATCTTTCAGGTAAGTTTGGAATTCAGATCTTGGACTTTTTAAAATATTTTATTGAAGTAATGGCTTGGTGTAATACATTTTAAAAGTTGTTAAAGTGTGCAGGGATTGCTGCTGGATGCTTGCAAGGCTTCGGATGGTAAAGGAAGGCCTCTGAGAAGACAGAAAATGCTGGAATTATACAGCAGGTCAGGCAGCATCCATGGAGAGAGAAATGGGGGAGGGGGGAAAAATTTGTGTGTTTAGCACCTATATCATCACCAATCACTCGCACCTGACAGGGTTTTCAAGTTTGAGTGGCTGTGAGCTACTTCCTGCGACTGCAATAGTTTTCTTTAGTTATTTCAAGGTTAGCTAGTATCAGGGAGTGCTCTGGCAAGTAGAAAAGTTCCTCATTATTTTTGACATGCTTCAAACTACAACACTTGCTAAAATTCATGGGGGCTGTACTGGCAGTTGACCTCACCCTCCAGGCTCTATGGCGGAGAGAGCAGAGGCAGCGAAAAAGACAGAACATGTGCGAAGAGGGAGGAGGAGGACCATCAGGGCTCTCAACAGGAGGCCTTACCCACCTAGGATCTTCTGACAGCACTTCTGCCTGCAATTAAGCGAGGAGCAGTGTATTAGGAGTCTCAGCTTCACCAAGGAGGTTGTCACAGAACTTTGCCACCTCCTGCAACCAGACCTCCAGCCTCATACCAGGGTGACCACAGCTCTCACAGTGGCAGTCAAGGTCACCATGGCCCTCAATTTCTTCGCCAGTGGATCCTTCCAGTCTGCAGCATATCTAGCATTTCGCAGTTCGCCATCCATCGCTGCATCCAGGAGGTTACAGAGGCTCTCTACAGCAGGAGAAGGGACTACATTGGCTTCCCGATCACCAGAGAGAAGGAGAATGAGTGTGCCTTTGCCAGGATAGCGGCCTTCCCCATGGTGCAGGGTGGCCATCGATTGCACCCACGTGGCTTTGCGGGCACCGCATAACAATCCTGAGATTTTCCATAACCGCAAAGGCTACCACTCATTAATGTGCAGTTGGTGTGTGACCACATATAGCAAATCCTCAATGTCAATGCCCGCTATCCTGGCAGCAGCCACAATGCCTTCATCCTGTGCCAGACCGGTGTGCCAGCACTCTTCCAGCCACCACATCAAGCTCGAGGGTGGCTGCTGGGAGACAAGGACTATCTGCTCTCCACCTGGCTCATGACTCCCCTTCACAACTCCAAAACTTGTGCTCAGCACTCATCTAATGAGAGCTATGCTGCCATGAACATCATTGAGCAGACCATCGGCCTACTGAAGCAATGGTTCCGCTACCTTGACCGCTCGGAAGGAACCCTCCAGTACTCACCGGGGCGGGTGTCCCATTTCATGGTGATCTGCTGCATCCACCACAACTTGGCCATCATGAGGGTGCAGCCCTTGCCAGCAGGGATTGCGGAACCACCTCAGGCGGAGGTCGAGGGAGAGGAGGAGGATAAGGAGGGAGGAGGCAGGCAGACAATCGGCTCGTCAGATTCCGAATCACATGAATGAAACCCTAGATTCCTGTTGCTCACCACATCCCCATCACACCATCCCTGTCTCACGCCATATCACTGCGTCCTCCTGGGCACAAAGCTGAAATGAGAGACACCACAAAAGATTCCAAACACAATGAATACATTTATCTATAATCACATATTTACATTAATACTATTAACTAATCAATCGTGTGCAATCCCAGGTGTCTGTCTTTCATGTGGCCTTTCCTGATCTAGTGCTCCTACGCAGTGCTCCCCCAGTGGTTGCAGCATGGCTGGTGGAAGGCTGCTGAGTTTCCATGCGGGAGACTACAGATGGCCTTGCAGGACGACCTCAACCAGCTGTAGACCTAGAGGGCCCGGATGTAGACTGCACCACCTCAGCATGTGTGGCAGCAGTCTGGGCTGGATGGCTGACAGACAGACAAGGGCAATGGAGGAGTGGCAGTGGTGGGAGTAAGAATGTTGTCATCCTGAGAGAGGACAGCAGTTTCCTGCTGCACTGACCCATCCCCACTCCCCCGGGGTGGGGTGTCAGCATTCCTAACAATCTGTTGGAGCACAGATTGCAGGCCAGCTGTGACACTGTGAAAGCTCCAGGCAATGGTGGTAAACCCAGCCACGGTGGCAGCAGTCTGAGCTTGGGAGGCATCATGCTGAGACTGAATGAGAACAGGCAGAGCTTTTATGCCACCAAGCAGGGACTGCATGAGAGCAGTCTGAGCTTCCACTGTAGCACTAAGACGTTGGGTCGCTTCCACCTGTGCTGCAATGGAAGCTGCGACATCTCCTATCATGCTCCATCACGTCTGGGTCGCCACAGTCTCTCTGGGAGTGTACCATCATTTTCAGCCTGGAAATCCTGGACACCATGCTCTGCGCAGAGCCTCATACAATGTTGGAGGTGGACTCCTCCATGCTCCTTAACATTACCGAGAGGCTCTCTGGCAGCCTTGCCATTGCACCTATCATTTCCGTGTGCATGCCCATCACCCTTCTTCTGAAGGCCTCCCCATCGAGTTCCTCATCTGAGTCCTGTGCAGCGCAACTCGCGCGTGAACTTGCCCTCCGGGGAGCTGGCCCCCAAGTTACCCTTTTCCCCCTGGCCTAGCTCCAGCCCACTCATGCCCGGTGCCTCACCCTGTGCAGATCCCGCTACTACATTAGCCTTTAAAGAACGCGTAGTGCCAGTATCTAAGATGGTGTCTGCGGGTGAGAGATGCAGTAACGTGGTGTCTTCTTCCTCCTCTTCTCCCCCCATCGCGCTCAGCGGTGACCTCGGGGACAGACTGCTCAGGTGCTTGCTGATTATCTGAAAGCAGAAAGCCACAAGAGTCGGGTTAAGGTGAGGGGAGGGAGCCAGGAAGGCAGAAGTGCATGCATACAGCTTGAAAGTGAGAACAGATTGTGGGCTGAGGGGGAAGTGGGATGTGAGAAGAAGGTTTAGGAATGAACATACCATTTTGTCCTCAAGGGGGTCAACGTCGCCAGTGGCCATGGTTCTGACAACCTGGCGCCCAATGATCTCCAGCATTGGATTCTCCAGCTGGCTCAGCTCTTCAATGTCCACCTGGCACCCACTTGTCCACTCTTGCTCCCAGCGATTATGAGCGACTTTAGCCTGCAAGAGCAAGGGAAGTCTGTCAGTGAGTGTGGTGCAATGTGTTTGGGTGATGTTGAATAGCTGTCATTGTGCACAAGGTGTGAGATGTGGGTGTGAGTGTTGATAGGTAGAGATTGTTGGTAGGTGAGTGCTGGGGGTGTGGTACACTGAGCAGTGTGTGAAGCTTGTGGTACAGATGATGGCATGTGTCATTTGCTGAAGCCTTCATTCACCCTGACCACCTTTGTAAGGTCATTAAACTTCTTCCTGCACTGGCTGTGGGTCCTGGGGAACCACAGTGCTGCCTGTGATGTGGTCCGTTATCTCCCTCCACATAGTGCAGCAGACTTGTAGTGAGGGCCTCCTGCCAGTTTGCGGGTATAGGACCACCCGCCTCCTCTCCACCGTGAACACTAATGCCTGAAGAACTTCATCGGCGAACCCACAGGCTCTCTCCCTCCGTCTCCGGTCTGCCATGGTTGCTACGGATATCTTCTGACTGTTGTTTGCTTTGCTGTTGGGGCAGCTGCAGACCCAACAAGCCTGACAATGAGGTGCTGCAGCATCAATGAACCTCCCCTCTAACTAGTGGAAAAAGCCTGTGGCAATCATAACTTGCAATTAGACTGCACCTGATATTGGTCCAGCTGTTCAGTGTAATGCCAATGAGCTTGAGTTTTTAGACTAAAATCATGACTGCAATCATTTTAATGAGGAGTTAGCATGAATTTTGCGTGCATTTTCAGCTGGCGCAGCTTAATCTTTTTTAGTCTAAACACTGCCCATTTCTTGGCTATAACAAATTTCTAGCCCAGAGCGTCTCAGGTTGAGATGCTGGCTGACCTGCTGAGTATTTCCAGCATTTTCTGCTTTTATTTCAGATTTCCAGCATCTGCAGTATTTTGCCTTTGAGAAGACTACTTGCTCACAGTCCTGGGGGGCACATGGAGCTGAAGCAGAAGCAGCAAAGGGGAAAAGCTGCTCGTAGAGGGAAGAGGAGGAAGCAACCCAGACAGCCCCTTTCTGGTCGGGATATCCAGGATGGAATTATCCATCTGCGGTACCAGTGACCACAACCCCAATTCCCCTTTCAACATTTGTCCTACACCTTACCTTCTCTCTGTTACTGACCATCACAGCACCCTCTTGCCATAATGCTGAAATAAAAGCCACCACAAAGCAAAAATTCCAATCTAACTTTATCCATATATGCATCCAATATGACATTAAGAAATCAACTAATCACCCTTGTGCATTCCCTTAGTGACTGTCTTGTGTGTGCCTTTGCCTATCCTAGTGATGCCATGCAGTGCTACCCCAGTGTCTGCAGCATGGCTGGTGGAAGGCTGCTGACTTTCAGTGGGGGACACTGCAGGTGGCCTTGCAGGACATCCTCAAGGAGCTGGTGATTGGGAGTGTCAAATTGAGTGACGGTGTTTCTTCTTCTTCGTTCTCCTCTCCCTCTTCTTGGTCAACCACTGGCTGGGCAGGCTGGATTTTTTGGGTGTCTGAAATGAGGAAGACAGAAGGGTTGCATTATGGTGAGAGGAGGGTGGGAAAGCAAGAGGTGCATGCTTACACCAGGTGCACCTTGTAAATCAGAAGATATTGTGGGATGAGGGGGAAGTGGGATGTGAGAAGGAGGATAATGAATGAGTATACCAGCATCTTGCATTCTTTCAGCCCCACCACTGGCCAAGGGCTCAGCCAAGAATGGCCAGCACCGTCTTCTTCAAGGGGTAAGGTGAAACTAGGAATGGAAGGTGTGCCTTGTGTTTGGTACAGATTGTTGGTAGATGAGTGGTGGGGGGCATCATGCAATGAGCAGTGTGTGAGGCTAATGGTGCAGTTGGTAGGAGATGGCTTTTGAAGATGTATTCACTGACATTGACCACTGGTCTGAGGTCATGAAACTAATTTGGGCACTGGAGCCAGGTCCTGGGGGGCGACACTGCTGGTAGTGATGGCCTCAGTGATCTGGTCCCACATCGTTCTTTCTGGACGGTCTCCTGGCCCCCTGTGGGTAGTGGACCTCACTTACAGTGTTGACCTTCCCTGGCTTGTTGCACCATTTGTGTTAGTGTTAAAGCACTTTTATCTGCAGAAGGAAGTTCAGCTTTAATAGCTGAATACTGCAATACTGGAATTATTTTTAATATTTATTTTTTTCAGAAGGCAGTTGAGCTCTAAGGGCTAAAGACTGCCTATTTTTAAATGATTTTTATTTTTTTCATTTTAGAAGGCAATTCCCCTTTAAGGGCTCGACACTGCTTTCTAAATTGACAGCTTTAAGACAACTCTGCCTTGCTCCAGGGACGCTACGTCCACGCTACATTGGGCCTCCTGCTGAGACTACCATCCAAAACAGCGCATAGCATGGTAGGGTTTACACTCCGATCATTTAAATCAGCAGGCAGCACCAAAATACTGGTGCTGTCAGCGCTCTTTTTGCAGACGGCCATTAACCTTGGCCCGCGGTGGCACTGCCCGTTTACAGTAATCAAATTTCTAGGCCATTGTATCTTCACCAACTGGCATTTGGATGCTGATGAGTGGATCCTGCCCAGAGAGCAATACAGTGCTAACAGTATAGCCCGGGTGTGCTGGCTGCACTTTGCTGTTAACAGGTACTGCTTCTAAGCAAGCATCATTCTCAAACTGTAATATTACAATGCCTTTAAATGTGAAAATCAGCTTAGCAGGAGGCCAGTAAGCTACTAGAGGGGACAGTTACTGTAGCTACTGATCAATAAGCCTTCAGGAATGGAATCACTACAACAAATAATAAGGATATCCACTGACAATCAAATGGATCACCATACAAGGCTGCAGATGAAGGGGAAAGACACATATGTCACTGAATGGGAGTGAGTAGTGGATAAGAACCAGCCAGGAATGATGCCGTGATACATTGATTCCCAATATGCAGTGATAATCTCCTCAGCTCATTAAGTTGGCTAATTATAACTCAATGTGATCATATTAATAAGAATGTACTGACTAATCTTTAAGAAACTATGACATGTTAGTTGCTTTTAAACAGACTATATCCTTTTATTGATCTTGTTAGATTTAAAGTCTACGTGCATTCAGTTTCAGTTTTATACATATGTCAGCTAAATTTCTACCTAACACTTACATAAGTAAATCATCTTAAAGCTTCAATTTGTACCTCTTGGTCAAAACTATTACAACTATGCAAATCTGATAACAAACAACATTTTTGTCTGTCTCAACCTGCTGCGTGCAATATTTTCACTGCGCTTGAATCTTTTATGCAATTTAACAAAAATGACGAGACAGTGATAGGAAATGTAGAACATTGATCATTATGCTGTATTTGCACAATGAACCCAATTTTACAAGCTTAGCTATATTCTACAAAGTGGGTTAAAGCATACAGAAGTGAATGACAAGCCAGACCTAGAGTTCATATGGAGTTTCACCCTTATTCTGCTTCTGATAATATCAAAATGTATTAGAATAGTGGATACATACCTTTGAGCTTCTATTCGTGTTTGGTTCTTCTGAAATTCAATCAACTATGTAAAATGTGCTGAGAGTATAGTGGAAGGCCGCTGGGTTATGGCAATCACTACTGGTTTCTGGGATGCAGGGGGAGGTCCTGTTTGGGGTGCAACCCTTGTTTGCCCCAAACAAGGGTCACTATGTCACTGGAGAGGAGGAACTCACAGGCTGGGACTTTTCTTAGCACAATAGCAAAATACTGCAGATGCTATAAATCTGAAATAACAACAGAAAATGCTGGAAACACTCAGCAGGTCAGGCAACATCCGCGGAGATGAAATAACAACAGAAAATTTTGGGCCGACCCCAACACCAAGATCAAAGGCCTACAGACTTTCGGGTCCTTTATGCAATCTAGTCAGTGGTATATCTCCAACATATTGAACCAACTGATGCGCTATCAATTACTCATAAAAGACTGAGAGTTAGAAGAGTAACTAAAGGCTTTTATTAACAACAGAATGGAGGTCTGCCTCGAGTGGTCGACCGGTCCAGGATACAAGGGCTGGGGAGCAGTCACCTTTATACTAGGACCTGTGGGAGGAGTCAGCCGAGGCATGTCCAGGCATGTACACAGTGGAATACAAACAGGACAAACAGGAATACAAACAGTGGTTTACCACACCAACCTGTTGCAAAGTAGAGAATAGATAGTAGACTACTAGAAAGTATCAAGTGCAGTACCGGGTGGTAGGTGGGCACCTCGCTGGCAATAATGAAGTTTGAGTTGTTACAATAGGACCTCATTTTGAGCTCATAACCAGATTCTTGCAAGATAGTTACATAGTGTAATTGTTGCATCTTCACCAAAAACCAGCTGCTCTCTAACGGTGAGTTGGATGATTTGCTGATTAATAACAAAATGTGTTTTATTAATATTAGTTTTGGATTATTGAGGGAAGAAAAAGCAGAGAAAAAATGAGCAAATGTGTCTTTCTAAAATAATTAAATTACGATAGAAACGCACATACTTACAAACAAATGATAGAAGGGAAAGAAGAGTTTTATTTGATTGTTAATAACTGGCAAAAGATATGAGGAAGGTTGGGATGGAATTACTCTATGGGTGTGGAACAGATGTGATGCTACAATATATTAAAATTGTCAAGGACTTTTCCTCTGGGCTGTGCTGGTCTTGATGATTACTCACAGAGGAAATTTCATCAAAGCACGAGCACCAAAGGGATTCGCCAATCTATTTATATTCCCCTATCACACTACCTAGTCCATTAGCAACCTCAGATAAATGTTCTGGGTGGTTCCACTGAGATCAATGTCTGCAATTGGATCAGAGACTACATTAAAAGCATCATCTAACTAGCTGAAGAAGTCCAAGGTCAATGATGCCAGGAACCAACTAGAGTTCGCAATGGAATGTATGTAATTACTCTGCCTCTGCCTCACCTTCATTTCTACTGTATATGAAGAAAATATTTAATTTTCTAGTAGCGGTGCAGAGTGTTTAGTTGTAATTTCTTTCCTAGATGCAACAGTGGTTCCAAATGATGAGTAATCATCTTTCACTCGGCATTGAATGTGTTTCTGTAAAATAAATCCTCCAATAGTACCAGTGAATATTCACTTCTTTCTGACAGTGATCCTATTATTTCCAAGCACTTACTCACAACTTCCACTGAAGCTCAATTATTTGCCAAAGACTTAATGGATTCACTAATGACAGAAAATGAAAAAAATATATATCATAGTGATTCATGAGCAAGAATAACCAATATTTTATTTAACCTATGAACCCTTATCCTCATTAAAAAGATGCTTGTTATTTTGGTTGCAGTTTCTGTGCATTGCCTAAGTCTATATCCTCTAGACTAAATTCAAAAAAAAAATTAGTGAGATAGATTTTTGAACAATTAACAAAAATCCTCAAGTTGCTTAATATGTAATTATGACAAATTATTGAAATACCACAAAAAAATGAGGTCCAAAGAAAATAAGTCCAAGGCCAGCCTAAGCAGCGGCAACTCCCACTGTATCGATTTCCTCGCCCTAGCTCCTGCTTCCTGGTTCCCAGCCCCTTGGAAACAATGGAGGACTGGCACAATTAGATGACTGTTGTTTTCCTGGGGGCTTTGTCAGTCCCCAGCTGGATTTATACAGGAGATTGGGAGGACCCTGAAGAATTTGGCGGTCAATGAAAAAATCTTTACTGAACCCCTTTTTAATGGAAATTGGAGATCAAATACACATATTGAACGCACCTATGCTAGAGATAGGCTTTGTATGCAAAGGCTATTGGGTTTTTGCTCCCATTTAACAGCAGATAGAAATTAAGCTGGGGGGGAGGTGGGTGGGGGGAGAATTTGGTCAACTTAGGCCCACGTCACCTAACATTGGACAACAATATTTGAGAGCATGTCTGGGGGCTTTCCTCAGCTTTTCTGGGAATTCCAGCCAGATTAACCAGGTGGCCCCATAGGTGACTGCAACATTGCAAATCTAAATTAGCTGCTGCCTTAATTGACTCCCCAGCAACACTGGATGTCCTCTTCTAATTTTGGAAGTGGAATGCTACACACCTTAACTTTAGGAAATGATGTGCAGGATATCCTCGCGGCCGACTGTAAATGAAGTGGCCACCAGTTTGAGGCAGATGTTTCTTAAGCTGTTGGTCCCCACCCTCTGAAAACTACACATGGGCACAAAATGGGTGGGGTCTCAGCGGGAAGAACTTCTGCTAGAGGCTGCCTGATTTGAGACAACAGGTGGTCAACAGTGTAAAATCGAGACTATCGTGTCTCTACCCCCCACCACGATTCTACAGAAAAAAGTTCACTCCATGAAATGCCTGCTTGTTGTGTTGACCTTATGAACTCAAGTCTTACACAAGATTCTTGAGCCACTTACTAGGGAAGAGTAGCTGAAGTTGTTTCCCATTGCCTTCTTCAAGGTTTTTTAATCTTCTTTAGGCAGGCTGCAACCAAGGCTAAAGAGCCCAACCTACCCTTTCCAATGGGAGGCATCCGTACCCATGAGACACAAGTACCCCTGTTAGACGTCAATCTAGTATTCAGAGCCGGTGCTCCAGTCTCCGCTTGCCAGAGCTGTCAGGAGTGGGGGCCAAACCCAACCCTTCTGACTCAGAAGGAATACCACCAGTGGTCACTCCATCTAAATGCAAGTATCCCACTGGATGTCAAACCAGTATTTAGAGACCACATTCTCATCTCTACACACCAGGGCTGTCCAGAGTGGGGTTCAAACCTGTTACCTTTGACTGAAAAACAGGAATGCTACCTTTTAGCCAAAGGCACACTCCTCTGTGAAATGTACAGCCTTATTTATAAGGTGTGGAGATGCTGGAGTTGGACTGGGGTGGACAAATGTAAGAAGACACACAACACCAGGTTATAGTCCAACAGTTTTATTTGAAACCACAAGCTTTCGGAGCGCTGCTCCTTCGTCAGGTGAAGTGGAGAGATGCATATAAACACAGCTTATATAGTCAGAGAATAATGTCAGATGTTTACAGGTAATCTTTCTAACTGCCATTTATCACACCTCAGCAGAGAGATAATCACAGCAATCAAAGGTGTAAATGGTGTCCAAACAGGTCAGTCAGGAAAACATTACATCAAAGAACAATGAGGTGGGGTCACAAGGGGTCAAATGTTGCAGATGCCGGGGTCTGTATGAAAAACAAAAAAACAGACAAAAAACATTTTTTTTGCTGGAAATCACAGCAGGTCCGGCCGCATCTGTGTGGAGAGAACAAGCCAACGACGACTCGAATCTGGATGACCCTATGTCAGGTGGGGTTACATGTAGCGTGACATGAACCCAAGATCTCAGTTGAGGCCGTCCTCATGGGTGCGGAACTTGGCTATCAGTTTCTGCTCGACGATTTTGCGTTGTCGTGTGTCTCAAAGGCCGCCTTGGAGAATGCTTACCCGAAGATCGGAGGCTGAATGTCCTTGACTGCTGAAGTGTTCCCCGACTGGGAGGGAACACTCCTGCCTGGCGATTGTTGTGCGGTGTCCATTCATCCGTTGTCGCAGTGTCTGCATGGTCTCGCCGATGTACCATGCTCCGGGGCATCCTTTCCTGCAATGTATGAGGTAGACAACGTTGGCCGAGTCACATGAGTATGTACCATGTACCTGGTGGGTGGTGTCCTCACGTGTGATGATGGTATCTGTATTGATGATCTGGCATGTCTTCAAGAGGTTGCTGTGGCAGGGTTGTGTGGTGTCGTGGTCGCTGTTCTCCTGAAAGCTGGGTAATTTGCTGCGAATGATGGTCTGTTTGAGGTTAGGCGGCTGTTTGAAGGCGAGTAGTGGAGGCGTGGGGATGGCCTTAGCGAGGTGTTCGTCGTCATCGATGACATGTTGAAGCCTGCGAAGAACATGGCGTAGTTTCTCCGCTCCGGGGAAGTACTGGATGACGAAGGGTACTCTGGTTGTGTCCCGTGTTTGTCTTCTGAGGAGGTCTATGCGATTTTTCGCTGTGGCCCGTTGGAACTGTCAATCGACGAGTCGAGCATCATATCCCGTTCTTACGAGAGCGTCTTTCAGCGTCTGTAGGTGTCCATCGCGTTCCTCCTCGTCTGAGCAGATCCTGTGTATTCGCAGGGCTTGTCCATAGGGGATGGCTTCTTTAACGTGGTTAGGGTGGAAGCTGGAGAAGTGGAGCATTCTGAGGTTGTCCGTGGGCTTGCAGTAGAGTGAAGTGCTGAGGTGTCCGTCTTTGATGGAGATTCGTGTGTCCAAGAATGAAACCGATTCTGAGTAGTCCATGGTGAGTTTGATGGTGGGAAGGAACTTGTTGATGTTATCGTGTAGTCTTTTCAGTGATTCTTCACCGTGGGTCCATAGGAAGAAAATTTCGTCAATGTATCTGGTGGATAGCGTTGGTTGGAGGTCCTGTGCAGTGAAGAAGTCTTGCTCGAACTTGTGCATGAAGATGTTGGCGTATTGGGGTGCAAATTTGGTCCCCATGGCTGTTCCGTGTGTTTGGGTAAAGAACTGGTTGTCGAAGGTGAAGACATTGTGGTCAAGGATGAAGCGGATGAGTTGTAGGATGGCGTCTGGAGATTGGCTGTTGTTGGTGTTGAGTACTGAGGCTGTCGCAGCGATGCTGTCATCGTGGGGGATACTGGTGTAGAGTGCCGAGACGTCCATCGTGGCGAGGAGTGTTCCTGGTTCAACTGGTCCGTGGGTGCTGAGTTTCTGTAAGAAGTCTGTAGTGTCACGACAGAAGCTGGGGGTTCCCTGTACGATGGGTTTCAGGATGCCCTCGACGTATCCAGAGAGGTTCTCACACAGGGTTCCGTTGCCTGAAACGATAGGACGTCCGGGTGTGTTGGCTTTGTGTATCTTTGGGAGGCAGTAGAAGTCTCCCACGTGGGGAGTACGTGGGATGAGAGCGCGTAGGATGCTTTGAAGGTCTGGATCGAAGGTCTTGATCAGTCTGTTGAGTTGGCGGGTGTGTTCTTTGGTCGGATCTGCGGGTAACTGTCTGTAGTGTTCCTAGTTGTCCAGTTATCGGTATGCTTCTTTGCAATAGTCCGTTCTGTTCTGTATGACAATGGCTCCTCCTTTGTCTGCTGGTTTGATGACAATGTTGCGGTTGGTCTTGAGAGCGTGGATGGTGTTGCGTTGTGCTCGGGTGACATTCTGGACTGTCTTGTGAGTGCGGCTGATGAATCTGGCATTGATGCATCTCCTGACAGCTTGAGCATACATGTCAAGCTTAGGGCAGCGACCCTCAGGAGGGTTCCAATTTGACTCTTTCTTCTTCGGTTGCTGCACTGCGGATCCCTGGTCCGGATCATTGATTGTCTCATTGGGTTCACTGCTGACATCTTGGGATTTGTGGAAGAATTCCCGGAGCCTCATTCTCCTGATGAATTCCTCTGTGTCTGCCGTGAGACCGATGGGATCCATTTTGGTGGTGGGGCAGAAATTGAACCCTTGGCTGAGAACTTCAATTTTGTCTGGTTGAAGGGTGTGGTCGGACAAGTTGACGATGGACTTCCCTGTGGTTTCAACCGTGGTACCGGGGGAGGCTTGGTTGCTGCTGGTGGTGATGCCGAGTTTCTCAAGCTTCCTGTTCTTGGTGTGCATGTAGGCAGTGTAGTTTCGTTGCCTCGTCTGTTTGGCGGTGTCTCGTAGCTGGTCTGCTGTGTCCTGAGCACAGGCTGAGAATATGGACTCTATCTCGGTTTCGAGGTTGCGGCGTCTGCTGTAGAGCTGGTGTATGAGATGGTTGAGGAGTGTGCAAGAGGTACGACGGCAGAGTCTCTCAGCATAGTCTGTGTTGTAGGTCGACTTGAGTGGGTTCGTGATCTGTAGTCCTTTCGGGATCTTGTCTGCTTTCTTGCATCTCTGTAGAAACTTGATGTCTGTGTCGATATGCGCGATCTTCTTGGAGATCCTCTCCACTTTGAGCTGGCAGTTTGTGGTGTCGATAGTAGCCATGGTGTGGAGATGCCGGAGTTGGACTGGGGTGGACAAATGTAAGAAGACACACAACACCAGGTTATAGTCCAACAGTTTTATTTGAAATCACAAGCTTTCGGAGCGCTGCTCCTTCATCAGGTGAAGTGGAGAGATGCATAAAAGCACAGCTTATATAGTCAGAGAATAATGTCAGATGTTTACAGGTAATCGTTCTAACTGCCATTTATCACACCTCGGCAGAGAGATAATCACAGCAATCAAAGGTGTAAATGGTGTCCAAACAGGTCAGTCAGGAAAACATTACATCAAAGAACAATGAGGTGGGGTCACAAGGGGTCAAATGTTGCAGATGCTGGGGTCTGTATGAAAAACAAAAAAACAGACAAAAAACATTTTTTTTGCTGGAAATCACAGCAGGTCCGGCCGCATCTGTGTGGAGAGAACAAGCCAACGACGACTCGAGTCTGGATGACCCTATGTCAGGTGGGGTTACATGTAGCATGACATGAACCCAAGATCTCAGTTGAGGCCGTCCTCATGGGTGCGGAACTTGGCTATCAGTTTCTGCTCGACGATTTTGCGTTGTCGTGTGTCTCGAAGGCCGCCTTGGAGAATGCTTACCCGAAGATCGGAGGCTGAATGTCCTTGACTGCTGAAGTGTTCCCCGACTGGGAGGGAACACTCCTGCCTGGCGATTGTTGCGCGGTGTCCATTCATCCGTTGTCGCAGTGTCTGCATGGTCTCGCCGATGTACCATGCCCCGGGGCATCCTTTCCTGCAACGTATGAGGTAGACAACGTTGGCCGAGCCACATGAGTATGTACCAGGTGCCTGGTGGGTGGTGTCCTCACGTGTGATGATGGTATCTGTGTTGATGATCTGGCATGTCTTGCAGAGGTTGCTGTGGCAGGGTTGTGTGGTGTCGTGGTCGCTGTTCTCCTGAAAGCTGGGTAATTTGCTGCGAACGATGGTCTGTTTGAGGTTAGGCGGCTGTTTGAAGGCGAGTAGTGGAGGCGTGGGGATGGCCTTAGCGAGGTGTTCGTCGTCATCGATGACATGTTGAAGGCTGCGAAGAACATGGCGTAGTTTCTCCGCTCCGGGGAAGTACTGGACGACGAAGGGTACTCTGTTGGTTGTGTCCCGTGTTTGTCTTCTGAGGAGGTCTATGCGATTTTTCGCTGTGGCCCATCGGCACTGTCGATCGACGAGTCGAGCGTCATATCCCGTTCTTACGAGGGTGTCTTTCAGCATCTGTAGGTGTCCATCGCGGTCCTCCTCGTCTGAGCAGATCCTGTGTATTCGCAGGGCTTGTCCATAGGGAATGGCTTCTTTAACGTGGTTAGGGTGGAAGCTGGAGAAGTGGAGCATCCTGAGGTTGTCCGTGGGCTTGCGGTAGAGTGAAGTGCTGAGGTGTCCGTCTTTGATGGAGATTCTTGTGTCCAAGAATGAAACCGATTCTGAGGAGTAATCCATGGTGAGTTTGATGGTGGGAAGGAACTTGTTGATGTTATCGTGTAGTCTTTCCAGTGATTCTTCGCCGTGGGTCCATAGGAAGAAAATATCGTCGATGTATCTGGTGTATAGCGTTGGTTGGAGGTCCTGTGCAGCGAAGAAGTCTTGCTCGAACTTGTGAATGAAGATGTTGGCGTATTGGGGTGCAAATTTGGTCCCCATGGCTGTTCCGTGTGTTTGGGTAATGAACTGGTTGTCGAAGGTGAAGACATTGTGGTCAAGGATGAAGCGGATGAGTTGTAGGATGGCGTCTGGAGATTGGCTGTTGTTGGTGTTGAGTACTGAGGCTGTCGCAGCGATGCCGTCATCGTTGGGGATACTGGTGTAGAGTGCCGAGACGTCCATCGTGGCGAGGAGTGTTCCTGGTTCAACTGGTCCGTGGGTGCTGAGTTTCTGTAAGAAGTCTGTAGTGTCACGACAGAAGCTGGGGGTTCCCTGTACGATGGGTTTCAGGATGCCCTCGACGTTTCCAGAGAGGTTCTCACACAGGGTTCCGTTGCCTGATACGATAGGACGTCCAGGTGTGTTGGCTTTGTGTATCTTTGGGAGGCAGTAGAAGTCTCCCACGCGGGGAGTACGTGGGATGAGAGCGCGTAGGATGCTTTGAAGGTCTGGATCGAAGGTCTTGATCAGCCTGTTGAGTTGGCGGGTGTGTTCTTTGGTCAGATCTGCGGGTAACTGTCTGTAGTGTTCCTTGTTGTCCAGTTGTCGGTATGCTTCTTTGCAATAGTCCGTTCTGTTCTGTATGACGATGGCACCTCCTTTGTCTGCTGGTTTGATGACGATGTTGCGGTTGGTCTTGAGAGCGTGGATGGCGTTGCGTTGTGCTTGGGTGACATTCTGGACTGTCTTGTGAGTGCGGCTGATGAATCTGGCGTTGATGCATCTCCTGACAGCTTGAGCATACATGTCAAGCTTAGGGCAGCGACCCTCCGGAGGGGTCCAATTTGACTCTTTCTTCTTCGGTTGCTGCACTGCGGATCCCTCTGTCTGCTGGTCCGGATCATTGATTGTCTCATTGGGTTCACTGCTGACATCTTGGGATTTGTGGAAGAATTCCCGGAGCCTCATTCTCCTGATGAATTCATCTGTGTCTGCCGCGAGACCGATGGGGTCCATTTTGGTGGTGGGGCAGAAATTGAGCCCTCGGCTGAGAACTTCAATTTCGTCTGGTTGAAGGGTGTGGTCGGATAAGTTGATGATGGACTTCCCTGTGGTTGCAACCGTGGTACCGGGGGAGGCTTGGTTGCTGCTGGTGGTGATGCCGAGTTTCTCAAGCTTCCTGTTCTTGGTGTGCATGTAGGCAGTGTAGTTTCGTTGCCTCGTCTGTTTGGCGGTGTCTCGTAGCTGGTCTGCTGTGTCCTGAGCACAGGCTGAGAATATGGACTCTATCTCGGTTTCGAGGTTGCGGCGTCTGCTGTAGAGCTCGTGTACGAGATGGTTGAGGAGTGTGCGAGAGGTACGACGGCAGAGTCTCTCAGCGTAGTCTGTGCTGTAGGTCGACTTGAGTGGGTTCATGATCTGTAGTCCTTTCGGGATCTTGTCTGCTTTCTTGCATCTCTGTAGAAACTTGATGTCTGTGTCGATATGCGCGATCTTCTTGGAGATCCTCTCCACTTTGAGCCGGCAGTTTGTGGTGTCGATAGTAGCCATGGTGTGGAGATGCCGGAGTTGGACTGGGGTGGACAAATGTAAGAAGACACACAACACCAGGTTATAGTCCAACAGTTTTATTTGAAATCACAAGCTTTCGGAGCGCTGCTCCTTCATCAGGTAAAGTGGAGAGATGCATAAAAACACAGCTTATATAGTCAGATAATAATGTCAGATGTTTACAGGTAATCGTTCTAACTGCCATTTATCACACCTCGGCAGAGAGATAATCACAGCAATCACATACTCATGTGACTCGGCCAACGTTGTCTACCTCATACGTTGCAGGAAAGGATGCCCCGGAGCATGTTACATCGGCGAGACCATGCAGACACTACGACAACGGATGAACGGACACCGCGCAACAATCGCCACGCAGGAGTGTTCCCTCCCAGTCGGGGAACACTTCAGCAGTCAAGGACATTCAGCCTCCAATCTTCAGGTAAGCATTCTCCAAGGCGGCCTTCGAGGCACACGACAACGCAAAATCGTTGAGCAGAAACTGATAGCCAAGTTCCGCACCCATGAGGACGGCCTCAACCGAGATCTTGGGTTCATGTCACGCTACATGTAACCCCACCTGACGTAAGGTCATCCAGACTCGAGTCGTCGTTGGCTTGTTCTCTCCACACAGATGCGGCCGGACCTGCTGTGATTTCCAGCAAAAAAAATGTTTTTTGTCTTTTTTTGTTTTTCATACAGACCCCAGCATCTGCAACATTTGACCCCTTGTGACCCCACCTCATTGTTCTTTGATGTAATGTTTTCCTGACTGACCTGTTTGGACACCATTTACACCTTTGATTGCTGTGATTATCTCTCTGCCGAGGTGTGATAAATGGCAGTTAGAAAGATTACCTGTAAACATCTGACATTATTCTCTGACTATATAAACTGTGTTTTTATGCATCTCTCCACTTCACCTGACGAAGGAGCAGTGCTCCGAAAGCTTGTGATTTCAAATAAAACAGTTGGACTATAACCTGGTGTTGTGTGACTTTTTACATTTATTTATAAGGGATCTTGTTCAGTCAAGTTGAGATACCCTAAACTGAGACCTTACATATTGATTTATACCTTTTGGAACTTTACAGAAACTTTTTCAAAGATATAAGCAGTGATTATGCAATCTGGTGCTCCTTGCAGGGAGCAGCGATTGCAAGGAACACAGCTTGGGAAACTGCAGGAAAGCGGTCTACGCTATTCCTGCTGGGAATGCCTTGGGACCTTTTACTACATTAAAGGCGCTATATAAATGCAAGTTGTTGTTGTTGATATTAGACCTCTAAAACCATTTTTAGTGGTCAGAGTTTAAACTCCATCTTGGGAAGAATCTCAAATCTTCACTGATAAAATGGGTGATTTCAATGCAGTACCTTGATGCTAAAATGTACTTGCTTTACTGGTCTACCTTGAAGTGTAAAGATTTCACCACCAAAGCTGAAGGTCTTGTTGAAATTTTGCACAAGATACTCTACCCTAGATTTTCCTCTGTGTGCTGCCCAATTTTCAGACAGTATTCAAATGGTTAGGAGCAGGAAGTGTTACATCAGATTTACACCCACTTTAGCACTTGCCCAATTTTTGTTTCTGGTAGACTAAAGAAGCACGTGCCCTAAAATGGCAGCCTGGAGGCAGACTCCAAGGGGCTGATTTTCCTGCAGGTGTGGGGAATTGTCGGGTTCCCCGAATGTTGGGGTTCCCACACGAATGTAAATGGGTCTGCCAGATTGATGCAATTTTCCCTCAATTGGCCAATTCATTTCCAGCGAGTGAGAACCCTTGCTAATTGACTATTTCCAGTCAGAAAGTCGCACAGTATGATGTCATCATTCGTAGTGGTTGTAAGGTCCACAGCAAGCATTGCTTCCTCTGCAGGCTTCCAAACGAACCACACAGGATGGCAGAGGAGCCTGCAGCAGCTGTGGCCAGTGCCAGACCCCGAGCTGCCTCCAAATTCGACGAGGTTTCACTGCAGGCATTATTGGATGGGGTGAGGGCCCACAGGGAGGTCCTCTTCCCTAGGTCAGGGAGGAAGAGGCCTCCCACTGAGACCAAGGCTGCATGGATGCAGGTGTCAGCAGATGTCAACTTGCTGGGAGTCACCAAAAGAACCTGGATACAGTGTCGGAAGCGATTCCATGACCTTCACCGTACAGGAAAAGTAAGTATGAAGTTTCCAACACCCTCAGCCTGATCCCCATTGCCTTTCCCCACCAGCACTCAGCTTTAGCACTCTCTTCCTCCACATCCCACTTCACAGTCACATCCGTGCACCCTTACCCATTCCCTCTCTATGCTCACATTCACGTAACCATTCTACCATGCAGCCCTCACACTCCCTCTCACTCTGATGCTTTGAGCACAACTGACAACACACAGGGAGGGCCCTTGGTCTTGCTGCCTCACACCATCTTTGTCTCCCTCTAAGTATCTATGCTATGCAATCTCTACACTCACTCCTTCATTCTCACTCAAACTCCACTTGTCTCCCTCACTGTAGGAAAAGAGAGCTCACAACAACAGAGAGCGAGCCAGGACTGGAGCAGGCCCACCCTCAATAGCCCACCTGACCCCCTGGGAGGAAGGAGTGCTGGAAATTGTCGGGGCTGATGTGGCTGTGGAAGCTGGGGAAGGAGAGACAGAGGCAGTCCCGCAAGCTGGTGACAGAATAGTTTTCCATCTCATTGACATAGCATGAGTTGCTGTTATGATTCTGAAGCTACATCATTTGGACTTATGAACATCTGCAAAATCCAATGTGCATGTAACCTTGGCATCACATCTCTAACTCTTTCCTTTACTCCCCCACAGGACTATCCAGAGCCCCCATCCCCACTGTGGAGGAGGAAGAGGCTGAGCAGCCAGGCGCCTCAGAGAAAGCTCCAACCTCTGAGGGCGCAGCGTCAGCAGAATTCAGCGCACCCAGCACCAGCGCAGACACTCACACCTTGGTGGGACCTTCGAGACATAGAGTAGTGTTGTCACCTGGTGTATCACAGCTCACAAGTGAGCATCAGCAGATGGTGGGGACAGGGCAGCAGTGGAGAGTCCTTGTCGGAGGGCGCAGGACTCTGCCAGCTCAGCTCAGCTGCATGTCGACTCTCTGCCTCTGGGTCCATCCACAAGAGAAGAGGTGATGGATCTCCATGCACAGATGCAGGAGTCTCTGGCAGGTTTTGTCTCCAGGGTCACTGCAAGTGTGGAGCGAATGGAGGAGTCCATAGCGAACATGAGCAGAGCATTTGTGGAGTCATTGGCGCATGAACGCATCACCATGGAAAGGATGGCAACCTCCGTGGAAAGGATGGCTACAGTAGAGGAGAGGATGGCTATGGCCATGGAGGAGCTAAGTTGCCAGAGTGTTGAAAACATGGTGAGTGTTCAGAATAGACTGACATCTCTGGAGGAGCGATGGTCAGCTATTGAACAGAGAAACCAAACCTTCATGGCAGGCCCTCTCAGTAGGACTGCCATTGTAGAAATGGGTCCCCATGGCCCCCCTGATGTGCAGCAAGCTGCTCTCAAGCCACTTGCAGGCACTGAGGGGGACCTGACCCATGAGAGGGAGGTTGGTGGCAGACCTCAAGGAAGTGGGGGCTCCTTTCCAAATGCTCACACTTCCATGCCACTGCAGAGCCCTCGGTCAGAGCCCCACCGGAGTCCACACCCAATGGAGATAGAGGTCTCAACCCCTGCACAGCCGCAGGAGCAGCAGACTGCTGGTGAGCCCTGTCTTGTTTTGCACACTTTGTACAAAAATAATAACTTGCAGGACAATGGAGTATTACAGTTTAAACCCTTTTATGAAGCATCAGGTCTGTGATCTCAATCATACAGCAAAGTGGGGACAAGATGGAGTTAGGACCACTTACAGATGCCTGAAGGCCAATGACAACACAGCATGTGATCACATGTGAATATAATAGGTATTCCTTACAGATGCCTGCGGGCCAATGATAATTCAATATGCAAATGTTACCTCCCCTTTCTTTTAAAAGAAAAATGTTATGCATTACTTTTAAACCTTTCTTCTACCTAATGTGCTCGGTAGCATAAACATATAAATAAACTCAGCATTTAACTAGCACTGAAAACATCTCAATGTTTCAATAACGATGTACAGTTTTTTTTTTAGGGCAGCGATCCACCTATACCCTTTGACAGTTCACAAGTCAAGGATAACTCTGGGCTTGACCTCTCGTCCCGACCTTGTGTGGTATGGAACTGAGCATGCTCCTGAATCGGTCAACAAATCAGGTTTAGGTTTAGGTTCAGGTAAGTATGATGTGTTTTGTTTATTGCTCTGTTCATCACACTCTGTTCAACTGATCCTCTCGTCAGAATGATGGTGTTGTTCCTTGGTGTTCAGGAGGTGCCTGCGATTGCGGCAGTACACCTGTCCCTCTGGGGTGCGGACGTGATACGATCGCTCAGTGTCAGCTGGCTGGATGACGACTGCTGGCTTCCAGTAGTCAAGCTCCTGGATTCTGACGGATATTCCATTGTGCAGCGGCGGCAGTAGTCTAGCTGACCTGTCATAGTATCTCTTTTGGTGTTGCTGTCTCTGTACACATTTTCATGCACTTGCTTGCAGCTGATGACCTCTGGCTGCAGCTGCTGGTTGGTTCTTGGAAGGATTGAGCAAAGTCTGCAGCTCATCAACAGCTGTGCTGGTGACTTGAAGTTGTCAACCGGAGTGTTGCGGTACTCAAGGAGACTGATGTAGGGGTCTCTTTTGCCCACTTTGACTTTGTCCATGAGTGTTTTTGCAATCTGGAGAGTTTTTTCAGCAAGGCCATTACTTTGAGGGTAATGTGGGCTTGATGTGACATGTGTGAAATCCCATGCCTTGGCAAACAACTCGAACTCTTTTGATTTGTATTGGGGGCCATTGTCTGAGACTAAAGTCTCTACCATGCCATGCCTGGCAAAGGCTGCCTTTAGCTTGTGGATCACAGCTGCAGATGTGGTGCTGTGAAGCTTGTCCAATTCAAAAAATCTGCTGTAGTAATCAACAGTCACTATGTAGTCCTTGTTGTTCCATGTGAACAGATCCATTGCCGCAACCTGCCAGGGCCTGTCTGGGATACGGTGAGGTATCATGGGCTCTTTGACATTTGATGGGCAGCGTTCTAGACAAATGGAACATTTTCCGACAATGTCCTCAATGTGTTTGCACATTCCGGGCCAAAACATAATGTCACGTGCTTTTTGTTTGCATTTTTCCATGCCCATATGTCTAGCATGCATTTTTGTCAACATCTCTTCTCTGAGACTGGTAGGAATGATGATTTTCTCCCCTTTGAAGACGATTCTGTTGATTTGTGACAGTTCGTCTCTGTGGTTCCAGAATTCAGATATACTCTGAGGGCATTTCCTCCTTTCCTCAGGCCATCCTTCATGTATGACTTTGCTCAGCAGTGTGAGTTGTGCATCTTTCTCTGTTCCTGCTCGGATCTCCTTCAGTTTTGAGTCACTCACAGGAAAGCTGTTGTACACCATGTGCACCTGCACATCCATGCCTTCACTGAGGCTGCTGTCCTGGTAGCTAAGAGACTTTCTGGAGAGCGTGTCTGCGACAGGAATGTCTTTGCCTGGACGGTGAATGATTGTGAAGTCGTACTTCTGTAGCTGAAGGATCATTCTCTGTAGCCTTGGTGGGGCTGTGGCTAGTGGTTTCCTCATGATTGACTCGAGGGGCTTGTGGTCGGATTCCACAATGACTTGTCGGCCATAGATGTACTGGTGGAAACGCTTACATCCAAACAGAATTGCATATAGCTCTTTCTCGATTTGAGCATAGTTGATTTCACTGTCTGAGAGAGATCTGGAAGCGTAGCCAATGGGCTTTCCTTCTTGCAGTAATACTGCGCCTAGTCCGTACTTTGACGCGTCCACTTGTAGTCTGAGCTCTTTGTTGGGGTTGAAGTAGGCAAGAACTGGTCCTGGTTCTCTGGTGATTAGGTCTTTCATTTTCTGAAATGCTGTGTCATGTTGTTTGTCCCACAGGAACTCATTGGATTGTTTGAGCAACTGACGCATGGGTGCGTTGATTTCGGAGAGGCTCGGGGCAAACTTGACTAAATAGTTAACCATGCCTAGTACTGTCTCTAGCTCTGCGCGGTTCTTCGGCGGCTCCATCTTCTTGATGGCGGAGATTTTCTCTGGATCCGGCTTAATGCCATCAGTTGAGAGGCGATGCCCGAAATAACTGATCTCGGTGGATCTGATTATGCTTTTCTCGGGGTTGAGCCGGATACCTTTCTCCCGTAATCTTTGTAGCATCGCACGGAGGTTCCTGTCATGTTCCTCTCTACTCCTGCCATAGATGAGGATATCGTCTACGATTGTGACCACTCTGTCGAGGCCTTCATAGGTTTCGTCGATCTTCCGCTGGAATTCATCCTGAGCTGAGATAAGACCAAATGGTAAACGCAGAAATCGGTAGCGTCCAAATGGTGTGTTGAACGTTGTTAGCTTAGATGACTCTTCCGTGAGCTTGATAGCCCAGTAGCCTGATCGTGCATCCATTACACTGAAGTAACGTGCTCCCACTAGCTTGGGTGTGATGTCATCTAGCGTTGGTAGAGGGTAGTGAGGGCGTTTGATAGCCTTGGTCAAATCTCTGGGGTCGAGACAGACTCTGAGCTTGCCTGTCCGTGGTTTCTTAACCACTACTAACGCGTTGACCCACTCTGTCGGTTCTGTTTCCCGGACGATGATTTCTGTATTCTCCATGCTCTGCAGCTCCTCCTTCAGGCGACTGCGTAGAGCAAGGGGTATCCTTCTCGGTGGGCAAACCACAGGTGTTGCTGCTGGGTCAAGGTGAATAGTGCATTCACCTGGGAATAGTCCGATTCCTTTGAAAACGTCAGCAAACTCCTCCATGACTGTCTGCTTCTCAACTGGTGCTGTCAATGATAGCACTAGCTTGACGAGGTCCATGTCTAAACATGCCTTTAGACCTAGCACCGGAGGTGCTTGAGTGTCAACAATGTAAAAGTTCAACATCATGTCGCTTTCTTTGTACTTGCATTTCATCACGCATGTGCCTTTTACAATGAGCTGCTCACCCCCATAGCCGGTCAGTCGGTGTGAGGTGGGCTGTAGCTCACACTCATCCTTCAAGCTGTGATGCTCACTCAGAGGAATTACATTAACCTGAGATCCAGTGTCCAGTTTAAACTTAAGCTCTTTGCCCTGTTTTCCTATCTCAATATCGGCAAAGGCTTGCTCAGTCTCTGAAATCTGTTTTTTCTGTGATACAGAATCAATAAACGGTTCCTCTGCATTTGGTTCTCTATCTGGCATTTGGCTGTCACTCACTGTGTGTACTGTTATTCCAAAAACAGTCCTGCAAACTTTAGCAAAGTGGTTCCGTTTACCACATTTAGTACATTGCCTTCCTTTGGCGGGGCAGTACTCCTTTTCTCCATGCCAGTTGTTTCCACAATATCCACAGTTTTTGAAGCGTTTTATGTCTGTGTCACCCATTTTTAGAACTCTCTATGTTCTTCTGTTCTGAAACACGCTCTCTGAGCGGTGTTCTTGGGTGTGTATCTATTAGCTGCGTGCAGTGTCTGTTCACTCGAGCTGTTCGTGGCGCCGGTTATGGTTTTCAACTGTGCTTGGGCTATCTCATGTGATCTAGCTATGTCCATAGCTTTGTCCAGCATTAGCCCGGACCCAACATTGAAAAGTCTCTCTCTCACTTTAGCTGAATGTATTCCAAACACGATGCGGTCTCTGACCATCTCATCTTTATCTGCATATTCACAGTCCTTTACCAGCAGTTTTAACTCAGTCACGAACTGTTCAAACGATTCACTAGCTCCTTGTACTTTCTCCTGAAACTTGTACCTAGCGAATATCGTATTTGTCTTGGGCATCACATATGCTTCAAAACGGTCAAAATAACTTTTCAGTACCTTTGCTTCATCCGCGGTGAGAGACTATGTGTTAAAAATGTCTCTCCCTTTTTCTCCGATCCACAGGAGTAGGTAGCTGCATCTTTTTTCCTCCCCTTTGCTTTTCAACGGACCTGAGAACATTAACTCCACGTGTTGCTTGAACATTCTCTATGTAAGTTCAAAGATTCCCAATTCATTCGAGGTAAGGGAGCTCCAACGATGTCCATTTCAAATCCCTGTTCTGACACCATGTCTTGTTTTGCATACTTTGTACAAAAATAATAACTTGCAGGACAACAGAGTATTACAGTTTAAACCCTTTTATGAAGCATCAGGTCTGTGATCTCAATCATACAGCACAGTGGGGACAAGATGGAGTTAGGACCCCTTACAGATGCCTGCAGGCCAATGACAACTCAGCATGTGATCACATGTGAATATAATAGGTATTCCTTACAGATGCCTGCGGGCCAATGATAATTCAATATGCAAATGTTACAAGCCCTCACAGGCTCGCCATCCCAGAGGATGCCCGCCAAAGGTGTCAAGACAGCAGCAGCAGGAAAGTGAGCAAGGGGCCTCCACATCTGCTGAAGCCACAGGGGAACCACTATGTAGGAGCACGCGTAAGAGGAAAATAAAGCACGAATAGCCACAAGGGTAGTCACTTGGGTGAAATGTGTTTATTTTAAAAATGCCATCAGCTGGTTATTGTAAATAACATTTCTGATGGCAACTTCTGCAGTTGTGGCATGTGTCATTTTGCGAATGGGGCTGGAGGTCCTCTAATGCCAAGAGGGGAAGGAAAAAAAGGCCTCCCATGCTTCTGGTAGGTGCCTCAGTTGAGGAAGCGCTGAGTGAGGGTGGCGAGAGGGGCTTCCCAGGAGCTCACACTGGAGAAGTGTGTGAGGCTCCAACCTTCCACAGCTGTGCCTAAGCCTGGAACAAGTTGCCCCAAGCCTGAAACAACAATGTCCTGCAACCTACAAATGATGTCTGATTAAATCTCTTCTTTCCTGATTGACCTGCAGCTGATAGTCAGCAATCCGATATTGTTCACGCCAGGTTTCATCAGCGGGGTTCCCACCAGGCGTGTTTAATGTGGGAAAAGGCTGAAAATAGCAAGGGCCCCTTAAAATGGCATTATAGATGCCAATTATTGGTGATTAAGGTGCCTGAAGACCACTCCCGCCTGCTGCGGGCGGGACTGATTCGGGTCGGACAGAGACGCCTGGGTGAAAATCGGACAGGGCGGGGAACCAGGCGGGGGGGTCGTGACCCCCTATTTTTGCGATTTTTTTTTTTTTTTTCCCCCCCCCCCCACACGCCTGAAAGCCCACCTGACAGCTCCAGGAAAATCGGCCCCTAAGAGTCCAATAGGGAGGGGTGGCATGCGCATGCTCATTCCACACTGCAACTGCGCCGCCCACCATATCGGTAAAGGCGCTGCATTGGCTTCAAGGGCATGTGCCTGAAACAGGGCCTTTGCATATGCAAATAGGGGTCTAAACGTCTGTTAGAGACTTCCTTTGCAAAGTTTATTCGCAACTGATCACATTGGGTCAAAATGCTGAGGCACTCAGCAGCCAAACCAGCCATCCTTAAAGGGACACCTGGAGGCTGCCTTTACTTTATTGTGGAACCACATTAAAACCACAGGCCACCGCTCGCCCCCTCTCCTTCCCAGACTGTCAGCCGGTATCCGAGCCAGCCAATCTTGATGCTGGCCAGGACCGGCGAGCTGCCTCTGGTGGGTGCCTGCAGCTCGCTGGTCCTGGCCAAAGGAGGCTGGCCACCCAGTTTCCCATGGTCCTGCCAGGGCGTCTTTAAGCACTGGGATCACGGCCTGATTCGGGCACCATCCAATTTCTCGGCTGGCATATTCAAATAAGGCAGTATTGACCTGGTGGCATCATATATCCCATTCCCCATCATTGCTGCCTCATCAATGCTCAGCTGGATTCACATCTGTATAAAATATATGTCTAGGTTGCTATCCACTGGAGAAAAGGAGGATGTACATTTAAAGAGTCACAGCTATTTGAAAGCTTGGATTTTTAAAAATTTGTTCCTTTAGGTGACTGACTGCTGTATATCAATAGGAGCCTCTGGAGACTGAGGTGGCCCTACTGTCCTGGCAGCTGAGTCTTGAAATGGAACTGCTGGAGGCTCACCTCTTATGCTGCTGCATGGACAGAGAGACCATAGTCTCCACTCTGCCCATGTGCAGGTATCTGAGCGTACTGATGGGAGGGTCCATGTGAGCAATCCTCAGAGATAGCACCATCATTGGAGAGCATTTTTGCCATTCCACCAGTACTGGGCACTGGATCTGAATGGCCATTGATCTATGGGGAAGCAGGCCTAATGATACCATTGAGATCAGTGAACCTGTGTGAGACGCTAACAATCACTTGAAGGCCAGAGGAGACAGTCGTTTCTAACTTAGCACCACAGGGCACTATGACAGCTGTTTGAGCATCTGTGAATGAGATATGGGCCGCACTTAGAGCATCTGTTATAGAAGTCATCTGGCTGGAGTTGCCACGCTCTCCAGGTTAGACTGCCATGCTGAGAAAGCACCCGGGAGGGTACTCCAGATCCAGATGGTGGACTTCTCCAATAAGTTTGCACATCCTCAGTCTGTACAAATATTTGTGAAACTCTAAAAGCATCCTTCTTGGAAAAGTGGGACCTCCAGTTCTGGGTCCCTAGGCAAGGGGTGGTGTATCCTAACTCTTTGGTCATCAGCAGCTTCCTTATGCTCCACTCCCTGCTGCTCCTGCTATCCACATGCTTTGTGTTTCACTCAGTGCACTCCCCTCTGCCTCACTCCCTTATATGTCTCTGGTGAATGTCTCTGGTGCTTGGGATGAAAAAGGTGAGAGATGCTCTTAGGTGCTGGCAGTGACAGATATTGAGTGGAGAGGTGATTGCTTATTTCAATGTATTTTTGGAAGCTGTGGCTGGCTCATCTTGCTTGCCAGATCTGGTAAGGTCAGAAAACGTTATCTGGTTATCTGAGTTGCGATGCACAGGGCCACAAAGTTGGCGCGGCTGTCCTGGTCACCTCCTGGCACTGCTGCTGTTCTGCTCTTCTTGCAGGACAATGTTGTGGGGTACCAAACAGTGCCTCCCTCTGCCTAATTCCACGCTCTAATTGGTAAACCTGGGGTCTCTGATGCCCAAACAGACATGTTTCTCGAGAAAGCTTTCACGACTGGTGAAAATCTGAACTTTTGGTGTGATGCCCCTTTAAACCTTTAAAACCTGCAGCAACTTGCAAGATTCTTCCCCCACCTCTCAAAGTGGCAAGGTCCTGACGAGCGACATTCCTGATGCCAGGAATTCACCATTGCACTATGAATTAGGCTGACCCTGGAACACCTGGCATGTTCAGCCCATGACGGGCTGCCAAGAGTTGCACTCTGCCATTTTGGTTTGAGTTTTCACCCAAGCAGAGTCTCGGCTTCCAGACTGCAAACCACATGGATTGTGGCAAGAAGGGGAAGGAATGAAACATTTTTGAGAAACCTATCGAACTAACCAAATACTTTTTTCAATTCTAACAACTTTAGAGGAACCACAAATTAATTTAGTCTGGTCTATGCCAGTGCATAATAATTATTTGTTTTTCAATATGTTATGTTTGCAAGTTCTGGCAGTCGTGTTTTCTCACATTTTTGAAATGTGCGACAATCATTAATTAGAAAAATAGTCAAATGGTGTGGTGTACCACACATCAGCTGACTCCCAAATTTTAATCTCACGCCCACATGTGATGATATACCTGTTTCTGCTACATCTCACGTGGCTAGTTGTGTGGCATGCAACGTTTTCTGTATCCTTCTGCAACTGTGACAAGATATGAATTAGGACTAACTTCTTTCATAGTCTGTGGTGAAATGGTCATACTCTCTATCATATCACTTGGAAGGATTTTCCTTCTTTATTTTTGTTTTTGAATGGTGGAGAGTGTAATGCTTTTTTTCTTAACTTTTGCCATCCAATGTCAGTATTAAGTACTTTCAGGTTAGGTACAGCAATGCAGCTGCAGAGTAAAGCTTCCATTTATTTCAGCCTTAACAATGTACCTTGAGGCTCCCCCAGTGGCTTCATGGGTTTTGCGGCACAGGGGTAAGCCATGCCAAAAAGCCCTCCTATTTAGGAGTCACGCTTGATCGCACCCTGTCGTAGAGACAGCACCTCCAGAACCTTGGAAAGAAACTAAAGAGTAGGGTCAACTTGATCCAGAAACTCGCCGGATCCACATCATGAGCAGACGCTCAAACATTCTGTATGGCAGCACTTGCCCTGGTGTACTCAAGTCCACATGTCAAATCCGTTGATGTCCAGCTGAATTCTACTATGAGAATTATCACCGGTATGCTTTTATCGACACCAACACTCTGGCTGCCTGTGCTTGCAAACATTGCACCAACACACCTACACTGCGAATATGCAGTCTCCAGATAATACAACCACTACACCAGCAAAGACATGCCGATCCAGGCCGACTTGAACAACCTACCACCAACCCGTCTCAAATCTAGAAGGCAATTTTGGACCATCACTGAAGCCCTTCCGCGATCTCCCTCCAGCCTTGATGACCGATGGTGAAATGCTTGGAAGAACTGTGACATACAGAATGGATTCCTTATAGAGGACCCCAAAGTACAACCTGAAGGATCAAACCTTCCTCGCAAACTGGACAACCATCAACCGCCTCAGAACCGGTCATGGTAGATGCTGCCACCTTCTCCATAGATGGAAGATTAAAGCATCCCCATCATGCGACTGTGGAGCTCCTAATCAGACCCTGGAGCACATCAGTGAGCACTGCCCTCAGAGGAAATTCGCAGGCTGTCTACAAGATATCCACGTTGTTACACCGGAAGCTTTGGCCTGGATATCTGACTTAGATATTGACATTTGATTTGCTTTGCTACTACCATATGAAAGAAGAAGAAGATGGGTTTGTTCATTGAGTAGCTGTGGATGGTCCCAGGTTCAACCCCTGCCTATGCTGAGATTGCTGGTCTCAGTAAAGTGGCAATTGGAATGTTACAATTAGCCTCAATGTACCTGGGTTAGGATGATGAAAATTGGCCAGGGTTTCCATTACTGATTGCTATCCAGTGACCCATGCTGGAAGTGTGCGTGTGTAGACTGCACATGAAGACAAGGCCAGGGTTCAGCTATGATTTCATTTATGGTCACATAGCCTGCTCATAAATGAATAACGGCTGCTGGTGAGTTACTCAAGGGAGACTAGTATCCATGGGACTGTGTCCCAGCAATGAGTCAATACCTTCAGGAGAGGAAGTGAGGGGAGAAAATTGCCAGGAAAATATAAGAACACATGGAACTTCACCCCAACCGCAGCAGAGCACCACACCCTGCACCAGCTATGGCCTCTAATTGAAATTGTCAATTTGTGCTGAATTAAAGGAACTGTTTTGCTTTGGTCCCAAACCTGCAGGGTTAAGATTGCCCAAGCATGTTTAATGTATGACCGTTACAGTCAACTGACAGGGGAGACTTCCACACCATCTGTCAGAACTGAGCTCCCAGAGCTAAAAGAGCAGTGTGTTAACCTACTGAACTCACACTTCAAAGAGTTTTAAGAAAGAAAGTGACCTAATCGTCACAATGATATTCACAAAAACCACAAATAGAAAATACAACAATGACAATTTGAGGGGGATGGTGTGGCTTGTATGGGCCTTGTATTGCTACACTGCTGATAGCCATTGATTGCTCATGAGCACTTCCTGCTCTTTAGTTCCTGTAAATCTGTATTGTTATTTAAGAGTCCAGACATGACCTGGATTTTTCTTTAACCAGGCCAAGCTGCAGTATCCCGAGGATATTCCTGGGAGCCACTGGTGGGCTCCCGCTTGCTGGTGAGGATCCTGACTGGAGTCCGCAATGCACAGATAATGACCCCTGTCTCAGGGCACTGGATGGGCGGAAGTCCTGCCCTGACTCTGCAGGGGCAGAGTAAGGAATATCCAGTCCATGTCTTGTACAATAGCAAGGTACATTTCATAATGGCTTAACAAGTGAAGAAAGCTCATTAATACTTCAGATAAGCTGGCTTTAGGTGAGGTCTTGCATTTGGCACACATGCATTTCTCTTAAAAAGCTGCTCAAAAGATTGACAGGACAGCACCCAGTCTGGGAGCAAATGACATTTTTTATCCTCTTGGTTGGATTGTATGTGGTGGTAACCATTATAAAAACTGGTTTTGATATGTGGATTTCAATACTTACCTTCCCACAGAGTTGCAAACTGCTGCACCGAATAAAGTTATTTTGAAGTAGGGAGGACTCATCCCATTTCAACTGAATGAAGTTTCAAGACCACTGATGTCAGTCCCAGTTGCTCAAAAAAACACAGCAGTGCAACTGGTCTGACTGAATTTCTTCCATTTCTAATAACACATTAACACCTGTTTATACATTATGAAAGTAATAGGAGTAATCACAGTGAAGATTCAGAGGACAATAAACCACTTGAGCTTCACTCATTAATTTCAATGTAATGTGTTGTCTTTTTTTTCATTTATATGCTGAGTACAGAGTGCTCAGAAGAGAAAATCAGTATCCTGTCAGTAGAATTGATGGATTGATTAATTAAATGATCTCAGAAATTAGGCAAGCCTTGCAAGAAATTAAAACATTGAAAATAAAATAAAAGATTTAACAAGTGTGTGATAGATAGCATGCCAGATAGACTTATAGATGGTCCACCTCTCTCCTGTGCCTCTTTCATTCGTAGACAAATCACAAGCTCTGATCACAGGTTGCTGCTAGTAATCAGCTTCTTTTTATTGAGGACGGAACATGTTCATTACTAAGCTGTCTCTGTCCATTTATTTTATTGAGAAACCTAGCTGAAAGGGAGCGGTAGCATAGTGGTTATGTTACTGGACTAGTAATCCAAAGGCCTGGACTAATGATCCTGTAGCAGACATGAATTCCAATCCCACCATAACAGCTGAGGAATTTAAATTCAGTTAATTAAATAAAACTGGACTAAAAAGTTAGTATCTGTAATGGTGACCATGAAATTATCATTTTGTCGTTAAAAACCCATCTGGTACACTAATGTCCTTTAGGGAAGGAAATCTGCCATCCTTACTTAGTCTGACTCCAGACTCACAGCAATGTGGTTGACTCTTAACTGCCCTTTGAAAAGGCTGAGCAAGCCACTCAGTTGTAAAAAACCGCTACAAAAAACAATAAGAATATAACTGAACGAACCACCTGGCATCGACTTCGGCACCGGCTACGGACACCCAGCTCAGTTGACCCTGCAAAGTCCTCCTCACTAACAACTGGGGACTTGAGCCAAAATTGGGACAGCTGTCCCAAAGACTAGTCAAGCAACATCCTGGCATAGTCATACTCGCAGAATCAAACCTTTTAGCCAATGTCCCAAACTCCTCCATCACCATCCCTAGGTATGTCCTGTCCCACCGGCAGGACAGACCCACCAGGGGTGGTGGCACAGTGGTATACAGTCAGGAAGGAGTGGCCCTTGGAGTCCTCAATATTGACTCTGGACCCCATGAAGTCTCATAGCTTCAGGACCAGAAAACCTCCTGCTGATTACCACCCTCCCTCAGTACTCCTCCATATTGAACACCACTTGGAAGAAGTACTGAGCAAGGGCACAGAATGTACTCTGGGTGGGGGACTTCAATGTCCATCACCAAGAGTGGCTTGGTAGCACCACTACTGACAGAGCTGGCCGAATCCTGAAGGACATAGCTGCCAGTCTGGGCCTGCAACAGGTGGTCAGAGAATCAACACGAGGGAAAAACCTACTTGACCTCGTCCTCACCAATCTACCTGTCGCAGATGCATCTGTCCATGACAGCATTGGCAGCAGTGACCACCGCACAGTCATTGTGGAGACAAATTCCCGTCTTCACACCAAGGACACCCTCATTGTGTTGTGTGGCACTACCACCATGCTAAATGTGATAGATTCAGAACAGATCTAGCAGCTCAAAACTGGGCATCCATGAGGCGCTGTGGGACATCAGCAGCAGCAGAATTGTATTCCACCACAATTTGTAATCTCATGGTCCAGCATATCCCTCACTCTACCATTACCATCAAGCCAGGGGACCAACCCTGGTTCAATAAGGAGTGCAGAAGAGCATTGCAGGAGCAGCACCAGGCGTACCTAAAAATGCGGTGCCAACCTGGGGAAGTTGCAACACAGGACTACATGCATGCTAAAAAGCGGAAGCAGCATGCTATAGACAGAGCTAAGCGATCCCACAATCAACAGATCAGATCAAAGCTCCACAGTCCTGCCATAGCCAGTCGTGAATGGTGGTGGACCATTAAATAACTAACGGGAGAAGGAGGCTCCATGAATATCCCCATCCTCAATGATGGTGGAGCCCAGCACATGAGTGCAAAAGACAAAGCTGAAGCATTTGCAACCATCTTCAGCCAGAAGTGCCGAGTGAATGATCCATATTGGCCTCCTGCACCACCACAGAAGCCAGTCTTCAGCCAATTTGATTCACTCCACGTGATATCAAGACACGGCTGAGCGCATTGGATACAGCAAAGGCTCTAGGCCCCGACAACATCCCAGCTGTCGTGCTGAAGACTTGTGGTCCAGAACTAGCCACACTTCTAGCCAAGCTGTTCCAGTACAGCTATAATGCTGGCATCTATCTGACAATATGGAAAACTGCCCAGGAGTGTCTTGTCCACAAAAACCAGGACAAATACAATTTGGCCAATTACCGCCCCATCAGTCTACTCTCAATCATCAGCAAAGTGATGGAAGGTGTCGTCGACAGTGCTATCAAGCGGCACTTACTCACCAATAACCTGCTCGCTGATGCCCAGTTTGGGTTGCGCCAGGACCACTTGGCTCCAGACCTCATAACATCCTTGGTCCAAACATGGACAAAAGAGCTGAATTCCAGAGGTGAGGTGAGAGTGACTGCCCTTGACATCAAGGCAGCATTTGACTGAGTGAGGCATCAAGGAGCCCTAGTAAAACTGAAGTCAATGGGAATCAGGGGGGAAAACTCTCCACTGGCTGGAGTCATGCCTAGCACAGCCACAGGACATTGCTGCAGGAGTTCCTCAGGGCAGTGTCCTAGGCCCAACCATTTACAGCTGTTTCATCAATGACCTTCCCGCCATCATAAGGTTAGAAGTGGAATTTTCACTGATAACTGCACAGTGTTCAGTGCCATTCGCAACTCCTCAGATAATGAAGCAGTCCATGCCCACATGCAGCAAGACCTGGATGACATTCAGGCTTGGGCTGATAAGTGGCAGGTAACATTCATGCCACACAAGTGCCAGGCAATGACTATCTCCAACAAGTGAGCATCTAACCACTGCCCCTTCACATTCAACGGCATTACCATCGCCGAATCTCCCACCATCAATATCCTGGGGGTCACCATTGACCAGAAACTTAACTGGACCAGCCACATAAATACTGTGACAACAAGAACAGGTCAGAGGCTAGGTATTCTGCAGCGAGTGTCTCACCTCCTGACTCCGCAAAGGCACAAATCAGGAATGTGATGGAATACTCTCCACTTGCTTGGATGAGTGCAGCTCCAACAACACTCCGGAAGCTCAAAACCATCCAAAGACAAAGCAGACCGTTTGTTTGGCACCCCATCCACCACCTTAAACATTCACTGCCTCCACCACCGGCGTACCGTGGCTACAGTGTGTACCATCTACAAGATGCACTGCAGCAACTCACCAAGGCTTCTTCAGCAGCACCTCCCAAACCCGCGACCTCTACCACCTAGAAGGACCAGGGCAGCAGGTGCATGGAATCACCACCACCTCCAATTTCCTCTCCAAGTCACACACCATCCTGACTTGGAAGTATTTCGCCGTTCCTTCATCATCGCTGGGTCAATATGCTGGAACTCCCTCCCTAACAGCACTGTGGGAGTACCTTCACCACACAGACTGCAGCGGTTCAAGAAGGTGGCTCACCACCACCTTCTCAAGTGCAACTAGGGATGGGCAATAAATGCTAACCTTGCCAGCGACGCCTACATCCTGTGAACTAATAAAAAAATGTAAAAGTGTAAACTGAACATGCGATTGTAAGAAAGCTGTGTTTTGGTATCATGACAAATATATCCTGAGGAACCAGATAAATCCTTAATTTCCTCCTTTAACTCCTTACTAAGGAATCATCTGGGATTTTACCCAGATGTCTAGTGATGAATGGTGCTTGGCTCGGCTCATCAAACCATCTTGCACTTATCAGTGATCAAAATGAATTTTATTTATTAATCCTCAATTAGTTTACCCTCAAGTTGCTGAGTGCCAAATAACCAAGGAAGAAGCCAAACCACAAGTCATGCATTAAACACTATTTATTGGTTAAAAATAACAACTTAAAGTTAAAGTTGGGTACGTGAATGCTTAATAGTCATGCAAAAATATAATCAAAGTTACTTAGCAGTTGCGTAGCAAATCATTAATGGACAGAGTTACTTAACAAAACGAGTAGCAAATGTTACACAGGAAATTCAGTGTATCCCTGTAAATCAGTGCTAATGGATGCTGAGTATTAACTATAGCAGTTATGAGTCTGAGGTTATAAATTGGTAAGATTACTTTAAGAGTAATTCCTTAGATAGCTGACAAGTTAACAACTTTGAATAGCCAGTTTATCAAATAGCTCAAGACTACATGTGTGATTAACAACATTCAGAGTTTACACAACCTCATCCTCACTAGTGGCATGGTTGGGTTAATTTTCCTTCCTTGCGACTTAGGCATTGGCCTCTGGAGTTTTGAGTCGACGAACCCATTTGCAGCAGGGTTATCTCTTTCACTTCGATCTTTGATTCTGACTGAACACACCTTGCACACGAGTGATGATATCTGAGCTGGCTTCCCTCACGCCTTTCTTGATCTCTGACTACTTGCAATTAAGTGACACTTAGCTCTGTCTGAACAGCTGGGGCTAAGATTTCGGTTGGGTAATGCCAGTTGTTTGGATGCTACGGGTATTGAATTGGGTCCAAAATGGTGTCCCAGCAGCACATGTTCACTTCTGGTGTGGACCGCGCCGGACGCCATCTTGGTGAGGGCGGTAGGACGGCCATTAGGAGCATACACTGGAAGCATGGTAAGTCGGCAGATCGTGATGTCAATGAGCATTCAATGCTGGTTGGACACCAGTGCTGCCATTTTCATCGTCATTGCTGGAACTAAAGCCCTATCTTAATCTCGCACAGCTAAGCATGCATTCAGCAGCAAGAAGGACCCCCCACCAGTGCTCTTTAAAGGGATCATCAACAACTTTCAGGTAAACTGCTTTTTGATTTCTACTGGCTCCGTGAAGTTTGTGGAAGTGTTTGCAGCATTCTAGAGGAGTTTAAAGTTGGTGAGGTGACAGGGAGTGATGCTGCAAGTGGAGAAGGCCTTGCTTCTGACCTCAAGGGTTCTGCTCAGACCATTTGTTCCCAGTCAGGGGTTCTCTAGTTGTCATCCCCCTTGGCCTGCAGTATGACAGGGAGCTGGAGCAGACGCAGTGAAGAAGAGGATAAGCTGCTCACCAATGGAGATGGAGGAGGGGGAGAAGGGCTCCCATCAGGAGGCCTTACTCACCTAGGGTCTTCAGAGAGCAATTCTCTTACATTAACCTGAGCCAGGAGCAGTGTCTGAGGCACCTGCGCTTTACAAAGGAGGTGCTCACAAAACTCTGCGACCTCTTGCAACCAGACCTGCAGTCTCAGTCCAGGGCAAGGACAGTGCTGCCAGTGGTTGTGAAGGTGACTTGTAACCCTGAATTTCTTTGCGTCGGGATCCTTCCAGGTTGGAGCAGGCAATACCTGTAACATCTCACAGTTCGCCATCCACTGCTACATAAGAGAGGTGACAGATGCTCTTTGTGCCAGGAGAGGGGAGTTCATTGTCTTCTCTCTGACCAGAGAGAAGCAGGCAGAGTGTGCATGTGACTTTTCCAAGATAGCGCACTTGAAGTTACTCTCAGTCTCTGCTGCTTTATTATTTTACTAGCTGGGGGGGCCCGGCGTTGCCAGGGCAGTTTAGAGGGCCGCACGGTTGACGGCCAGCCGCTGCCGCTCCCCCGCTCTGTGTCTCGGGCCGCGCGGTTGACGGCCGCCCGCTGCCGCTCCCCGCTCTGTGTCTCGGGCCGAGCAGTTGTGAGGTCCAGCCCGAATGACCCCAACTCACCTCCCGCTCCGGCGGGCCGACGCAGCTGCCCTGCTCGCTGTTGAGGAAAAGAAGGTGGAAAAATGGCAGCGACGTTCAGGGAGGCTGTAGGATTAGGTCCTGCCCGTGACACACCGATTGGTCAACCATCAGGTCACTGAACTGTAGGATTGGTCAACCATCACGTCACTCAACGCTAATGAGCGGTAGGATTGGTCAACCGCTAATGAGCGGATTTTTGAAAGTTTTTTGTATACTGTCCGAACAATTTTTGTCTGACCAAAAAGTAAATACATCTATGACACTCCCCTGATCATCAGCTTTCTTTTGATATAACATATGTGTAGGTACGCCCTATAACTTTTGAGTGTATAGTGGACAGACAGACAAACATACAGACAGACATACAGACAGACGGACAGACATACTGCTATATATACTAGCTGAAGTGCCCGGCGGTGCCGAGGGTCTTTTGAGGGCATGTTGTTGCTGGAAGAGAGAGAGAGAGCGACTGGGGGGAAGAGAGAGAGCGACTGGGGGGAAGAGAGAGAGCGACTGGGGGGAAGAGAGAGAGCGACTGGGGGGAAGAGAGAGCGACTGGGGGGAAGAGAGAGAGCGACTGGGGGGAAGAGAGAGAGCGACTGGGGGGAAGAGAGAGAGCAACTGGGGGGAAGAGGGGGGGAGAGGGGGGAAGGGGAGGGGGGAGGAGGGGGAAGGGAGAAGGGGAGGGGGGAGGGGAGGGGGAGGAGAGGGGAGGGGAGGGAGGGGGGAGGGGAGGGGGAGGGGGGGAAGGGGGAGGGAGGGGGGAGTCCCCGAGCCCCGCCCCCCGATGTCCCGAGCCCCGCCCTCCCGAGGCCCGATCTCACGAGGCCCGATCTCCCGAGCGCCGATCTTCCGAGGCCCGATCTCCCGAGCCCCGCCCCCCCCCCGATCTCCCGAGGCTCGCCCCCCCGATCTCCGGAGGCCCGATCTCCCGAGCCCCATCCCCCCCCGAGCCGGCTTCAATAGCAGAGAGAGAGACGCCGCCGCGCAACCTACCGCGTGAGGCCCGGCCGGACTCAAGTCGCGCGCCCTGACTCCTGCCTCACCCGCCTTTACTAACATGGCGGCGGTGGCGACGCTCGGCTCTGGCCCGCCCCCTCCAGCCTTCACAAAGATGGCGGTGATCGCGAGCCGCTTGTTCAGCGTGACGGGAGGTGCCTAGCTCGGGCGTGGCTGGGCAACAGAGTCCCAGGCTTACAGGCCTGGAAAAACAGTTAAAGGTAGGAAAATTCTAGATGTTACAGAAAAGATTTACAAATCAATTAACTTTTTAAAAAAACAATTTGTGTTTTAAAAGCAACTTTTTTTTTGCTGGAAATGTAGATTTGAAAAGAAACACACAGAAAGCGGGAAAAAGAAATGAAAAGTTTGGAATCAAGATGGCGGCGACTCACCTCGGTTCAGAACGATAAGGCCCACCCACACACGCACCGATTGGTGGACTGTCAGGTCACCGAAGCGTAGGATTGGTCAATCGTCCCATCACTTGACTGTAGGAGGGCCCGCACGCGCCAGGATTCCGCCCCCGCCACCGCCACGCAGCGATTGGTCGACCGTCGGGTCGCTCGACCGTACGATTGGTCGACCTCGACGTCACTCGATGCTAATGAGCGGAATGTTGAACGTTTTTTGGATACCGCGGGTGCAATTTTTGTCTCGCCGAAACGTAAATACGCTTATGACGGTTCTGGAATCGTAAGCTTTCTTTCGATGTAACACACGTGTAGGTACGCTCTATAACTTTCGAGTTTATACAATACAGACAGACAGACAGACGGAATGGCAGACAGATTGACCGCTTTATATATATAAGATATAGAAGATGTAGTTGTGTATAGCGGTACAAACACAACAAATTGGCGACGAGAATTATGAACCTACGTCTTCCTATTCTGGCATCGCATCCAGAGGACACCGAAATTTGGAAGAAAGGAGCGAGAAGGTAGAGAAAATGGAGCACGCTTGCTAAGCTAGGCAGGGGATACGTAAGTCAAGTGAAAAGTGCACAGGACTTGCATGACGCTAGCTAACTAGTAAAGAAAGAAAAACGGGTTTGGAAAAACAATGGCGATGATTGGCACGATTGCAGCATTTGATAGCAGCATTGAAGACTGGGCAACTTACAATGAAAGAGTGGAGTTGTACTGTGAGGCTAATGGAGTGGAGGTAGAAAAGAAAGCCACTGTTTTGCTGAGTGTTATGGGCACAAAGACATACGGGCTGCTACGTAGTTTATTAACCCCTGAAAAGCCAGCAAACAAAACATTCAAACAAATAGTGGACACACTCCAAGACCATTTAAGCCCCAAACCACTGCTCATAGCTGAAAGATTTAAATTCCATAAACGGAACCAGAGCAAAAATGAAAGCATTTCTGAATATTTGGCAAAGCTGCGCAAATTATCAGAACATTGCCAATTTGGAGTGGGATTATCAGACACATTGAGGGACAGATTTGTGTGTGGCATGCAAAGTGAAAGCACACAAAAGAAGCTCCTGTCTGAAAAAGACCTCACATTGGAGAAGGCTCTGAGTATTGCAATATCAATGGAAGCAGCAGCACGTGGCGCTTTAGAAATTCAACAAAAATCCCTGGAATATTCAACTAATAAAATGTCACTGAAACAAGAAAAGAAGTGCTATCGCTGTGGCAAAATGTCACATGACCACAATGACTGTTGGTTTAAAGACAAAGCTTGCAGACAATGTGGCAGATGAGGGCACATTGAAAGGGTCTGCAAAGCAAATAAGAAGCCGAAAACTGATACAATACAGAGTAACAAAAAGGTACATCAAGTGACTGAAAACAAGAAACCTTTCAAAGATAGATACAAGAAGGTACACTACTTGACTGGAGATAGTTCAGATAAAGAAAAAAGTGACACAGACTCAGAGGAAGAGGATCTGGCTTGTCTAAAACTACACAGTGTGAAAGAGACAGGGGATCACAGAATAATATGGGTTACTCCAGAAGTGGCAGGAGTTAGGCTGAAAATGGAGTTGGACACAGGCTCAGCTTTAACAGTGATCTCTGTACATGACTACAAACAACTGTTTTCACACATACCGCTAAGGCCAACTAAAGTACTGTTAAAGACATACACAGGACAAAGAGTCTGCCCCAAAGGTAAAATAAAAGTGACAGTAACATACAAAGAAAAAAAAATACCGCAATTGAACCTCTATGTAGTGGAAAATGGAGGACCACCATTGCTGGGACGCGAATGGCTCAGGAAAACACAGTTGGATTGGCACACCATCCAAGCACTGTTTGTGTCAACAAAGGAGGACAGCAACGCCACTCCTGAGAGACTGTCACAAATACTCTCTGACTCTCAGGAAGTGTTCAAGAAGGGAATAGGAACACTTAAGGGCATGAAAGCAAAAAGTAAGATTGAGGAGAACGCAAATCTAAAGTTCCACAAGGCCAGACCAGTGCCTTATGCAATTCGCCCTGCAGTAGAAGCAGAGCTGGAGAACTTGGAGCAGTTAGGGGTCCTGTCCAAGGTGGATTGGAGTGAATGGGCCACACCTATAGATCCAGTGATGAAGAAAACCTCCAGCACAAAACCAGGAAAGCCAAGAAAAGTGCGCATCTGCGGAGACTTTAAAGTGACTGTTAACCCAGTCCTCCATACAATACAGTACCCATTGCCTCGCATTGAGGACATCTTTGCTTCCCTGTCAAGAGGGGAATGCTTCACAAAGATTGACTTGGCCCAGGCCTATCTCCAAATGGAAATTGATGATGCATCAAAGAAGTACCTGACAATAAATACGCACAAAGGCCTTTACCAGTACAATCGGCTGGTATTCGGAATAGCATCAGCTCCTGCAATCTGGCAAAGGGCAATGGACCAAGTCCTGCAGGGGATCCCAGGTACTTAGTGTTATCTTGATGACATCATCATTACTGGCAAGAATGACAACGACCACCTTTCCAACCTCGAACAGGTGCTCATCAGGTTACGGGAGTATGGGCTCCGAGCGAACCGAGACAAGTGTGGGTTTTTCAAAAAGGAAATCTCATACTGTAGACATGTGATTGACAAGGACAGTTTACACAAGTCTCCAGACAAGATTGAAGCTGTGATTAATGCACCAACACCTGAAAATGTGTCTCAGTTGAGATGATATATTGGACTGGTGAACTACTATCACAAGTTCTTGCCCAACCTATCCACAGTGTTACATCCACTAAATGCACTGCTACAGACAGGGTCACAATGGAAGTGGAGTGACAGCTGTGAACAAGCTTTTCAAGAGAGTAAAAGACTCATTACTTCAGAAGGGGTGCTAGCTCACTTTGACCCATCCTTACCTATTCGACTGGCATGTGATGCTTCACCCCATGGCATTGGTGCCGTGTTGTCACATAAGTTCCCAGACGGCTCAGAAAAACCAATAGCCTTTGCTTCAAGATCATTGACTACAACTGAAAGCAATTATGCACAGATTGACCGAGAGGCCCTCAGCCTTGTGTGGGGAGTCAAGAAATTCAACCACTACTTGTATGGTCAACAGTTTACACTGTTAACTGACCACCAGCCTCTCGTTTCAATCTTCAACCCAAGGAAGGGCGTTCCAGTGATGACGGCACAACGGCTACAGCGATGGTCACTCTTCCTAGGGGCTCACCTGTATGACATTGAATACAAGGGGACCAAGCAACATGGCAACGCCGATGGTTTGTCACGTTTACCACTGCCGACCTCAGAGAGAACTACAACAGTTGACTCAGCAGAGGTATTTCACACGACAATAGTTGAGCAGCTACCAGTGACAAACTCCCTCATTGAAAGAGAAACACGCAATGACCCTACATTGTCAAAAGTTTATGACACCACTGTGAAGGGATGGCCAGCGCATGGTGACTCACTGTTTCCAGCATTCTCAGCTAGGAGGGAGCAGTTATCAGTGTGTCGGGGAACACTGATGTGTGGCTCACGAGTTGAGATTCCTCCCAAGCTTCATAACCGAGTGCTAGATGAACTGCATGAAGGCCACTTAGGTACGGTAAAGATGAAAAGCCTTGCCCGTGGTTACGTGTGGTGGCCGGGAATTGACAAACAGATCGAGGACCTGACAAAGAGCTGCTCAGGATGTCAAAAGGTCCAGAACGCACCACCACAAGCCCCTCTCCATCCATGGGAATGGCCCTCATCACCATGGCAACGTGTGCACATCGACTTTGCTGGACCGTTCATGGACTCCATGTTCTTGATTGCAGTCGATGCACATTCCAACTGGCCCAAGGTCATTAAAATGAAATTAACCACATCTGAAAAGACCCATTTCAGTTCTGAGGACCATGTTCGCTAGAAATGGCCTACCAGAACAAATCTGCACAGACAATGGACGACAATTTGTCTCTGACGAATTTCAAGGTTTCATGAGGAAAAATGGAATCAAGCACTACACATCTGCCCCGTACCATTCAGCTACAAATGGCTTGGCAGAAAGATTCGTACAGACTTTCAAGAAGGCCATCAAAGCAATGTACAGCGAGAGTCTACCACTACAACACAAGATAGACAATTTCCTCTTTGCTTGTCGGAATGCAGTACACACGGCCACTAATCAGACTCCAGCGATGATGTTTCTGAACAGGAACCTGAGATCTCGCATGGACCTTCTTAAACCGAATGTACTTCGTGATGTAGAGAACAAACAGTTCAAACATTTGAATGCTAAGCCAACAAGAAGCTTCAGTGTGGGACAGTCAGTTCTTGCTCGTGATTTCCGGACGGAAAAGTGGCAACCAGGGACAATATCCACAAGAGAGGGACCACTGATGTATACAGTGGATGTGGGAGAGAACGTTTTGAGAAGTCATGTGGACCAAATTCTGGATGTTCAGGTGGAAAACACCCCTATACTTCGCCCAGACTCACCTGACATGGAAACAGACACTCCTGATTCATTAGCATCAGCACCAGCCTCATCCACAGCTGAGAGCTCTACCTGTGCTGATAGCTCATCTGATGCACCTGTACCTGTACAGTCTCATTCCCCAAAGCAAAAGAGTCTGGAGAGACCTCCCCAGAGACTTGACTTGTAAAAGGGCTGTTGACAAAATAAAATGTTATGTTGGAATTTGAATTTTGTTACTTTTAAGAAAACAAAAAGGTTACTGTAAAGACAGGCTCTATATGTTAATTATAGAAATTTTGCATTAATATACTATTAAACTAAAGGGGGAGGAAGTGTAATGTATACAACATTGAAGGGACTACTTTGTTTTGCGGATGTACATCCTTAGTTGCGAGCGTATATAACAGACACGTATCGATTTGTATAGTCAGTGCCAAAGTTCCAGTTACCCAGTAAAGATCACTTGAAGTTACTCTCAGTCTCTGTTGCTTTATTATTTTATGTAGTTGTGTATAGCGGTACAAACACAACAGCGGGCTTCCCCATGATGCAGGGCGCCATCGACTGCACGCACGTGGATTTGCAGGCACCTTATCTAAATGATGAGATGTACTACACCGCAAAGGTTACCATTCGCTGAATGTACAGTTGGTGTGCGACCGTGCTCAGCACATCATGATGGTGAGTGCCCAGTATCCTGGCAGCAGTCATGATGCATTTATTCTGCCAGTCCACTATTCACTCAGTCTTTGAGCCACCAAGACAAACCAGAGGGTGGCTACTGGGCGAAAAGGGCTATCCCTTGACCACCTGGCTCATGACTCATCTCTGCAACCCAAGCACATGTAACCAGCATTTGTACAATGAGAGCCATGCTGCCACATGAAACATCATAGAGCAGACCATTGGGGTGCTGAATCAACGGTTCCGCTGCCTGGAATGATCTGGAGGAGCTCTACAGTACTCATTGGAGCGCATCTCCTGATTCATGATGGTCTGCTGTAGCATCCACAGCCTGGTCATCATGAGGGCACAGCCCTCGCCACCAGGGATACGGCCATCAGCTCAGGTGCAGGAGGAGGAAGTGGAAGGAAGGCAACCCAGACAGTCCCTTTGTGGCCGGAATATCCGGGATCGAATCATTTGCCTATGGTACCAGTGAACGCAACTCCAACACTGGTAAACCCAGCCATGATGGCAGCAGTCTGTGTTTGCATGGCAGCAAGCTGAGCCTGCATGACTTCAGTCTGAGCTTCCATTGCAGCACTCAGATGTTGGGTAGCTTCTGCTTGTACTGCAATGGAAGCTGAGACTTTGGCCATCAGACGTGGCATGATGATTACATTCACAAGTGCGTTATTGGATCTGCCCATTCCTTCCACACTGGAAAGGATGGGCTCCAAGCTTTGCCCCAAAGACGTCATGCTTTCAGGTTCATTTTTTAAAAATGTATTCTTTCACGAGATGTGGGCATCACTGGCAAAGCCAGCATTTAGTGCCCATCAGAAGGCACCTTCTTGAATAGAAGAATAGAGAAAAGAAAAGACGTCTCTGGTTAATACACAGACCAAGAAAGACTGCTACTGCTACTAAAGACAAAGAAAAGCTCTACTTCTAAGTGACCCACAGGTCAAAAGGTCTCGCCCCTTTTTGTTTCAATCATCCTCACAAGTCAGTACTGAAGCATGGATTTCCAGACACGTCAGCTGTACTTTTACAGCCCTGCCCCTACCTTACAGCCTTGCTTTTAACAAAGTGAGCCACACAAATATGAGGGGTCATCGTGACCAGTTTAGGACTCACCAAGTGCTTCTTCTCTGGATCTGAGCCAGGGATAATGACTTTATGACTTAATTTCTTAAATGCCTGTATTAACTATTTTATTTCCTAGTACTCAGTTCAACAGCTGAACCCTATATTGTATGAGCATCCTCAGGCACTTTACGGGACATTTCCCTGCAAATCTCAAAGGCAACCCTTCGGGCAATCTTACAAAGCACTGTTCCTACCAGATACATGAAGAAGTCATAGAAATAAAGAATGAATTGAAATAGGAAATAGTGCAATGTCCTACTTTCAACACAGTGAGGATGCACAGTGGAGGAACAGTGCATGGGACAGGGGTAGCATTCCAAATGGAACACAGCGATCTTCAAAATATTTAGTAATAAGACCAGCAAAATGTGTGCTGGGAATGTCTGGCCCAAGCTAGTCCACAATGCATTAGATTTCTAATTGTGCCGAATTTTACAAGCCAGCTGATTTGAATAATTAGCGTAAGCTCTCAGTAGAGCATTGGCCTTGTATTGCATCAAAGGGCTACAGCCAATCATTGGCTCTGCTCTATGTCAGGGGCCTGTCAATCAAAATCAATTTGGTCTCAGATAACATGACTAATGTATTTCAAGATCTTTTGAAGGGGTTAGAACAAAAGGCATAAACTGTAACAATTTTAATTATATAGATTGGCTGCCATTTCCCAATATTCAAACACAGACAAAGCTCACACAATAAGCCTGGAATCTCCTGTGATTCAGAAGTTTCAAAAGGAAAAGCGTGTCCATTTAAACAATGAACATATTCCTACCAATAACTAACGATAGAATTATTAGTTTACAGGATAGATTTCCTGTCTGTCAGAGATCTTGAATATGCCAAAGTTTTGGTGTAATTCAGGTGGGTGAGGGTGGGAACTGGTTTAGGGATTCACGTTACTGTGTCCCCACCCGGTTTTTGTATCATGTCGATTTTCTGCTGGGAGTGATGCGGGAAGTGCCTAAATATTTAAATTAATGGGTAATGACATTTTGTCGCCATCCATCAGAATTTCTTCTACTTTGTATTACTTTCCACGCGATGTAAGGGACAGCTGTATAAAACAAACATTTCTTATTGCCACAGCACTATGATAAAGGCAAAAGTCAATACATATTGTCACATTATATTACTTTATAAACTACTGGCAAATTCCTACTATAGTACTATTTCAGTTCATTTTTTTTTATTCTCTCCTTTTTTTCATCCTGCTGAGGGTTTGGTTCTGCAATACAGCTATCTACCTTCCAAGAGGAAAACCGTCGCAAAAAGGAATAATTTGGGGGGGCTATGCCCCAAAGATGCCTGAAATACACAATTGGGTTGAGCGATTTTTCAGGTTTCCCTGGTAGCCACCTTAAACATGATTTGGCCCCTTACATAGGTAAGTGAGGGGTCAAATTTCTGTTTTCGGACCCCTTCCCAAAATTGGGCTACACTGTGCCTGGATGTGGCCTAACAAGCAGCTGCCAACAAAAAGTATGTTTTAAAAAAAAACTTTCACGTTGTAGTGTATGTAACCATTCCACCTTTAAGAGAACTATTTTAGGTGTTGCACTACTTTATCTTGGCTGCTGTATACTGTAATACCGGTGGTGACCACACCGGTATATAAGTGCTGTGTAATGAGTTATTGGGCAGATCCACCCTGACCTTCGAATAGTAAAGTCCTGTTAAAGTTTACTCTTGTGGTCTGTGTAGTCATTCGCTATATAACACACAGACTTTACAGTGGCGACGAGTTCGATCTTACCCTGCGGCAGCGATATATCCGAAGCAGTTAACGGGCGTCGAGAAGAGGCATCCGCCCTCGTCATTCTGCTGAGAGAAGACTCGAGTCTGCAGAGCAAGGAAGAAGGAAGAATTCTGACACGAAGCCTTCCATCAGCAACAGGCAGTGATCGTCCCTTCTATCACGGTGGTGAGTGAGCCGATCAGCCACGAGAAGCAAGTCGGCCACGTTGACTGTGAGTAGGGGAGAAAATAATAAAAAAAACAGAGGATATAAGGGCGGAGAACTCGACCACGACCGGGGAAAGGAGCCAGACAGAAGTCGGGGCCAGAGGCGCTGAGACTGGGGCAGCGTAGGGCACGGCAGCCGCGGTGCAGGCAAACGCAGCCGGGGTGAGAGACCGGGCTACAAGCGGGAACGCAGCCGGTGTGAGAGACCGGGCTACAAGCAGGAATGCAGCCGGTGTGAGAGACCGGGCACAAGCGGGCTGGGAGACGCAACAGCGTCGAGAGACAGCTCGACCGCGACAGGGGAAAAAGGCCGGGCACCTACCGAGGCCGCGAGGCGCTGCGACCGGGATCGTAAGGCGCGGGAAGTAATAATAATTAAAAAAAAACCCGCGGAGAACTCAGCCGCAGCCGGGGGAGGAAAGGACCGGACTGCGAGAAGGGCTGGGAGGCGCGATTGAAAACCGCTGAGGGAGAGACAGAGCCCGAGCGAGCGGGAGAGACAGAGCCCGAGAGAGCGAGTGCGACCGTGCGAGCGAGGGGGACCGAGCGAGCGAGGGAGAAAGGGACCGAGCGAGATTCTGCCCAGCGGCTTACAGCAGCTTTCCGTAAAGGACCAAGAGCTGGAACTGTCCGCCGTCAACTGGTTGTCCCCAGCGCCCGGTTGCCCCTGTCGAGAAAGGGAACAAGGAACGCAAACAGCTGTTCTCGCGCTTTCAGAATAAACTGAAGCCGGCGCGCAGGCTGCGAACCCCGAAAGCCAGCGGTCGTCGCCCGAGGGCAAAGCTTTACCCCTCCCGCCAGAGGAAGAAACGCGGGAAGCCGCCATTTAGGCGGGGAAGAAGACAAGCGTGGGAAACCGCCATTCTCGGAGGCGGGGAAGAAGGTAAGCGCGGGAAACCGCCATTTTTGAAAAAAAAAGTTAAAGAAAAATTTCGTTGTTGTTTCTCAGAAAGATTATGAAGATGCCTAAGCATGGTAACATCAACGATTTTGATTCCGATGTGGAAGATTGGGCCACGTATGTAGAACGCATCGAGATATATTGTAAGGCCAATAAAATAGCAAATTATGATAAAGCTCTAACCTTACTAAACTCAATGGGTGCGAAGACATACGGGCTATTGAAGCATCTTCTATCACCAGCTAAACCGGCGGATCAGACTTTTGCTAATATTGTTGCTGTCCTGAAGGATCATTCGAACCCCACACCGCTGATGTTAGCGGAACAATTCAAATTTTATGTGAGAACGCAACTGAAAGAGGAAAGCAACGTGGAGTACTTGGTTGAACTGCGTAGACTAGCGAAATACTGTCAGTTTGGGGAAAATCTGACAGAGGCATTGAGAGACAAGTTCGTGTGCGGGTTGTCGAAGGAAGGAACACAAAAGCAACTGCTCGAAGAGAACGATCTTACACTTGATAAGGCTGTCCTTATTGCAGCATCGCACGAAGCCGCAGCGAGAGGCACTGCGGAAATGCAGCTGAAGGCAGCGGTACTCAGCGTGGATCAAATGACTTCGGGTACAACGAAATGTTATCGTTGTGGGAAGACAACACATGACCAGAACCAATGCTGGTTTAAAAACCAGGAATGTAGAAAATGTGGCAAGCTTGGTCACATAGCTAAAGTATGCCGGTCAGGAAAGAAGACCAGCAACAAAAAAAAGTCACCGCAGGAAAAGTGCAGCAAGGTACACAAGGTGGCTGAGAAGAGTTCAGATGAACAGAATTCGGATTCAGACCCGAACGGCCAGGAACTGGGTAGTCTGAGAATTCACAATGGGAGTAAGGAAGCTGACCTACAAACTATCTGGGTCACACTAAAAGTAGCCGGAGTCCAAGTGAAAATGGGATTGGACACAGGATCAGCCCTATCAGTCATAAATCGAAGGGATTACAACCGGCTATTCTCACATATACCCTTGAGAGATACCAAGATCGTATTGCAGACATACACGGGGCATAAAGTATACCCCATGGGAAAGATACAAGTCAAGGTGAGAGACAGGGGCAAAGAACACCAAGGAATGGACTTATATGTACTACCTGAGGGAGGTCCACCACTTCTGGGACGGGAGTGGATCAGGAAAATAAATATGGACTGGCACTTCCTAAAAGTCATAAAGAGCGAGAACTCGGTGAAGACAATCAGCTCAGACTCTGGAACTGATGATGGTAAGACCAGCCCATGTGCAAAAGACAAGTCTAAAATGGACTTGCAGACTAATGTTGGAAAAACGAAGGAGTGCATAAATGCTTATGCTTCAGAGGAGAACAAAGTTTCAGAACAGAATTCCACTGAACAACAACAACATAGTTTGACAGAGAATTCTGAGTCTGTCCAGTCTACAGACATGCACATTTCTGAGGAACACCGGGCTCGAACTCAACTCCATTTCAAACTACAACAGCAATTAGAACAAATGATGCGTCGTCTTGAGCAAGAGATGAATGCAACGAAAAAGTTCTTTGACACAGAGTGGGAGAATCTGGAAAGACAACAGAAGCAGCTGATGGAGAAAATGGAGCAGGAGCACACAAACCGTCTGCGCGAGGAGGCCAAACGAATCAAAGCTGATTCGGTTTCTGAAGGTGCGTGCTCTAATCTGGTGGAGCAAGATGTTCAGCAACTGAAGGCGCTTGTTAGCAGGTTGCAGGCAGAAAAGGCTGATTTGGTTGCCATGAATTCCGAGCTCCTACTGAAGTTGGGTGCAGCATCACCGGACGATTCATTTGTTGAAATTCGAATGGTGGAGGCTGCGGATGATGGCGAATTAAAAGCAGCAAAGGAGCCCCAGTGCAAGGTTACAAACAGCCCTGCAGCTTATACGTCAAAAACACATGACGACGACACTGGGAAACGTCTGATGTCAGAAGAGTTAACGGTCAGCCAACTCCTTCATATGCTGAGGGACAAGACTCTGAAATGGGAAAAACTTGAACACGAGCTTCAATCTTCAAAGGAAAGAGGTTCGGAGCTCTCAAAAGTTATTGAAATAGCTGAGGTTGCAACACAGACTGAGAAGGTTGCAGCAGAGCAGCCCTTGGATGCCAAAAGTACGCTGACTCACGTCAATGTAGAACAACAGAATGCTGAAACAGCTGCTCCAGTAGAGGGATTGAATAGTACGATCAATCAATCTCCGAATGAAGTTGAAGTATTGAAATCATGAATGAGGTCATTAGTAAAAGACTTGCAGGAAGCCCAGAAAAAGCTGGATGAAGCTGAACACATGAAGAAGTCTCTTCAGGAGAGATGTCTGGATTTGGAACAAAAGCTGGCTAACGTCCAGCTGGGCATGGAGGAAATAGAAGACCCTCTCGCTGGCCTAGCTCAGGACGACACCGATTATTACCATGACCTGTTGGACGACACCGAATATAACGATGACCTGTTCTGCCCAGCTTGTGGGGAAATCTTCCAAAGTGCAAAAACCATGAAGAATCACGAAAAGTCTAAGAAACACCGGGAGATGGTGGCGCTACTACGGCAACAGGAGGAAGAGGAGGAGGAACTGTGCATGCGGCTGGCAGTGGAGCCCAGAGAGTCTCCAAGAAGCAGGAAAGGAAAAGACGAAGCAGAAGAAGATGACCCATCTGAACCATTATCACCTCTACCAGGTCACGCACGTGGTCCCTCCGAACTGAGTCAAATCAGTTTGGAAGTAGAAAAACTTCCCAAGGTACTCAAGCTTTTAGAAGTCAGCAATGCTGGTTCAGAAGTTACGAAAGTTCAAGCTGTTAAGTCCAGTGAAGGACTATTGGATGAGTCGACCCAGCAACGTGAACCGACTACACCACCGGGAACTGCTACACCACCGAGGCGTTGTCCGGACCGAGTCAGGAAGCGCAGGAGGCGCCTCCGCAGAGACTGAATCTGTGAACTGTTTTCCGCAGAGACTGAATCTGTGAACTGTTTCCCGCAGAGACTACATCTGTGAACTGTTTTTACATGAAGTTGGATATATGTTATGATGTTATGTTTAATGGGGAATAGGTATATTGTAAGCTAAAAAGGGAGGATTGTAGTGTATGTAACCGTTCCACCTTTAAGAGAACTATTTTAGGTGTTGCACTACTTTATCTTGGCTGCTGTATACTGTAATACCGGTGGTGACCACACCGGTATATAAGTGCTGTGTAATGAGTTATTGGGCAGATCCGCCCTGACCTTCGAATAGTAAAGTCCTGTTAAAGTTTACTCTTGTGGTCTGTGTAGTCATTCACTATATAACACACAGACTTTACACACGTGGAGCCAGGTTGGATGAGGAGTGGTCCTCCTGCCTCCACAGCACACCTGAGGACCACTGCTGGCCAGGATCACCCTCCGCCGCCCCCTTCCCACACAGTTCCCCTTCCCCCCATCCCCCCTTCTGGGGCTTACCTGAATTCGGCTGCTGGCAAGACATGTGACCCAAATTGGTTTGTGGAAAAGCGGCGCGCTGTCCCGAAAGGCATGTCAGTCATTGGCAGTTCGCTGCATTTACTAACATGAGGCCAGAGGCCCAATTTTGGGCCAGCCTCAGGGCCCCTGGTTCAGGCACGCACTGTGTGCATCAGTTATGGGTCTGAAAATGGGCCATAATGAATTTTTCACCCACAGTTGGCAATAAAAGTCTTGAAATGCAAACAGCAGCAAAAATGTTGCATTGATAAAAATGCAGATAAAGCAATTTAATAGGCAAGACAACTTCCTAACCAGAAATCAAAAAGCGCTACTTACCTTTAAGAGTCCTGTTCCTACAGGCCAAGGCCATCCACAGAGTACCTGTTTCAAATAGACAAGCTGTGCTTCTAGCAAGGAGGTTGCCCAGCATATGCAAGATGCAGCAAAGGAGCCTATTTAATTAATTTTTGGAACTTTAATGAGGCATACACTTGCCATCAGTGTAGCCTCAAAAATGTTGGCATGTTTTCTGCCCACTGTGAATTGTGCATTCTCGCCTGTGTGCCTGTCACACAACAATCGGGCTCATGAAGGGCGGTTTATTTTCCTTTCCCTAACTTAGTGGCACTAAGGCCAATTGAAATGTTCCTACTGCCTCTCCAGCTGAGATCAGCTAAGTCAGCAGAGACCAGGGACTGGAACCTGAGAGCTTCCTGGTCCATATAGCTCAGTAACATGCAGTGTAATGTTTTCTTTTCCAATTAGGCTATCAGAGTAGCAAATATCACTTCTTTGTATGTAGCAGAATAAATAGTGCTGATTATTCTGCTACATACAAACTATGCAGAAAACATGATGCAGTGCTATTAGTGGACTTAATTTAGTCTACTCCTGCAGTAATGCTTAATGCCTGCAATTAATTCATAGCACAATATGCTGCACGAAGTACATTTTCTACTCCCTCCTTCAAAATTTCCGTTGAGCATTCTGCTCGTGACCATTTTTCTCACTGACTTTGCGAGATAATGACATACCTTCTATATTGTTCTCCTGATTAAAAACATCATCGGTTCAAGTATGTTATCACCATGTCTCACATACATGTAACGACATTTCAGCTGTTGGCTACGCACTATATGCGCTACAGATGATGTAATAAAAATGCTGTTATAATGAAAACAGCTTGGGTGTTTCAGGTTGTTGACTGTTTCACACATTTTTTCCAAAACAGCAGTGCGAGCGCTTTACATTAATAGTTGATCCCTGCTGTTCCTCCAAAGTTCTTACTGTTGCTAGTGTCTATCTTTCTGGTTGTTGTCAGTTTCTATCTCTCAAGAAACATGGACACTTGATACTTCATTCCAAAAAATTTAATTGAATGAAATTAAGAAAGTGAAAAACACACTTTAAAAAAAACAAGCCAAAGGCAGGCCTACCTTAAGCATACAGGAGTTGTTCAAGGTCAAAGCCTCCACAAATTCTCCTAGGTAACATTCTCCACTGACTTCTGTAGTAGCTCTCAGTCTAGACATCCAATATATCAGTGGAGCTAATAAAACCTTTTTTTTAACAGTAGGACGTAAAACAACCCCGTTAAAAAATAAGTCATGTGGGCTCTGAGTAATGCAATTAGAAGGCTGCTCTGTTTGACACTCGTTGCAAAATGTTCCATCTGAGGATATTCAATTTTTTTTACAATCTACCTTCATCCACCAACAGATAGATGATCAAGAAAGAATGAGAAAGGCAACATTACAGTGCTTACACTCCTCAATGTACCTTTGATCTTCTGGAGGACCCAGTCTGTGCATGAAATGTAAACTGAAGCCCATCATTTGGAACCCAAGTCTCCCTGAGAAGGGAGACAGTCTGAGCTCTGTGAAACTTGTTCCACTGTCTGTTTTTTTATTACCCACAGAGAGACATGTAAACAGTGGATGTGGTGAATGCCTGTGGTTCCAATGTCTCAGTGAAAATGTTTTCACTCTGTTTTGTGAATACACCTCTGAATGAAAACAGGAGCAATAAAAGCACAGAACCAATGGGCCAATTTTCCGATTGCTACCATTTTAAAGGTCGGGAAATGGTGGGAAGCGTGACAGTGATTTCTTGATCTGCACTCCCAGCTCCCTGCTGTCAGCGTGCATCTGGGAAAGTGGCCATCAAGTTCTAAACACAGAATGAACAAAATAGTCAACTGGGAGGTGGACCAATTCCTAATCTCCCCTGTAGGGTGGATGCCATCTATTCCCTGAGGCATCCATTTCCTCTTCGATTCTGACTGAGTGCAGGAGTCACCAGACACACAGATGGGAGACAGACAAGGAATCAGATCAGGCCGGAGTGAGGCAGGGAAGAAAGAAACAAAGGCTTGCATTTATATAACGCCTTTCATGACTTTCGTACGTCCCAAAGGGCTTTACAGCCAATTAATTACTTTTGAAGTATAGTCACTGTTGTAATGTAGGAAATGCGGCAGCCAATTTGTGCACAGCAAACAGCAATGTGTCAATGTTCACATAATCTTTTTTAGGTGTTGGTTGAAGATAAATATTGGCCAGGACACTGGCGAGAACACCCTTGTTGTTCTTCAAAATAGTATCTTTTATGTCCACCTGAGAGGGGCTGCGGTTTAATGTCTCATCCGAAAGACAGCACCTCCGACAGTGCTGCACTCCCTCAGTAATGCACTGAAGTTTCAGCCTGGATTATGTGTTCAAGTCTTTGAAGTGGCACCAAAACCTTATGACTCAGATGTGAGAGGGCTGACCCACGGCTGACGTCTAAGGCAGTTAGGTGGCACTTATTTCCATTACGTTACATATCTTTGTACTTATTCACACATTACAGTTACATAGAATTACATAGAATCTAAAGCACAGAAACAGACCATTTGGCCCACTGGTCTATGCCGGTGTATATGCTCCACACTAGCCTCCACCCACGCTTCCTCATCTAACCTTATTAGCATAACCTTCGATTCCTTTCTCCCTCATTTGTTTATCTAGCTTCCCTTAATTGTATCTATAAGTTTTACAAAAGTGTATTGTTGATTTCTGTACATATTCTCAAGTAAAGGCACAGAGACACTGGCCGGAATTTTCTGGAGTAAGGTGGATTGGGGGCGAGCGGGCTCCGATGCGGTTGGGAAACCCAGGAGGCCAGGTTTCCCACAGGCCCTGCTGACTTTAACGGCAGGGCCTGATTTGCATGTGAAGCCTCTGTTTCCCGCCCGCAGCCAGCCAGATTGAGAGGCTGGCTGGCTGTGATCGGGTAGCCCTGTGGCCACATGGAGCAAGGTGGGAGGGTTCGCGTGAGAACCAGGGGCCGGGCAATGGATCGGGGGGGGAGAGAGAGGACCAGGGACCAGGCAATGGATCGGGGGGGGAGAGAGAGGACCAGGGACTGGGCAATGGATCGGGATGGGGGGCCGGGGGAGAGGACTGGGGGCCAGGCAATGGATCTGGGGTGGGGGGGCCGGGGGAGAGAACCAGGGGCCAGGCGATGGATCGGGGTGGGGGGGGCCGGGAGAGAGGACCGGGATCCGGGCAATGGATCTGGGGTGGGGGGAGAGGACCGGGGGCTGGGCAATGGATCGGGGGTGGGGGTGCTGGGGGAGAGAACCAGGGGCCAGGCAATGGATCGGGGTGGGGGAGGCGGGAGAGAGGACTGGGGGCCGGGGGCCGGGCAACAGATCAGGGGTGGGGGGGGGGCCGGGGGAGTGGACTGGGGGCCAGGCAATGGATCTGGGGTGGGGGGGCCAGGAGAGAGGACCGGGGTCCGGGCAATGGATCGGTGTGGGGGGAGAGGACCGGGGTCCGGGCAATGGATCGGTGTGGGGGGAGAGGACCGGGGTCCAGGCAATGGATCAGGGGCTTGATGGGGGGGAAGCATCGGGGGGAGGAGAGATAGGACCGGGGTCTGGGCAATGGACCGGGGGTGGGGGGGTCCGGGGGAGAGGACCAGGGGCCAGGCAATGGATCAGGGGGTGGGGGGGCTGGGGGAGAGGACCAGAGGCCAGGCAATGGATCGGGGGGTGGGGGAGTCGGGGGAGAGGACCGGGGGCCAGGCAATGGATCGGGGGCCGGGGGAGAGGACCGGGGGCCAGGCAATGGTTCGGGGGGTGGGGGAGTCGGGGGAGAGGACCGGGGGCCAGGCAATGGATCAGTGGGGGGGGGGGGGGGCCCGGGGGAGAGGACCGGGGGCCAGGCAATGGATCAGGGTTGGGGGGAGGGAGGGCGGGGGAGAGGACCGGGGGCCAGGCAATGGATCAGCAGGGGGGGCAGCCGGGGGAGAGGACCGGGGGCCAGGCAATGGATCAGCAGGGGGGGCGGCCAGGGGAGAGGACCAGGGGCCAGGCAATGGATCAGCGGGGGGGGGGGGGTGCCGGGGGAGAGGACCGGGGGCCGGGCAATGGATCAGGGGTGGGATGGGGGGGAAGCATTGGGGGGGTGAGAGAAGAGCAGGGCCGGCCACTGGAGAATTGAGGCCAGCCTCATTTTCATCGTTGGGGTAGAGGGGGGAGGGCTGGGGAGGTGATCGGAGGCCTGGGGAGGTGATTGGAGTCCTGGGGAGGGGGGATCTCCAATCACGGGGGGTGGGTTAGGTAGGGACCCTGGATCCATGAGGTAGGTATAAAGCCACTTGCCTCCTGGATGCAGCAGCCCTGCCTTGCTTTAACTGCCGGGTTTCACGAATTGTGTGAAACCCGTCCACATGCAGTTAAGAACAAAATGGAGGTTAAAAAAGAGGCGTCCAGCCTTATTAAAATATTTAAATTGACGTTCTGCCCCGTGAGAGCGGGTTGGTCACCCACCCCCCATCCCACCCCCATCCTGCTTCTGTTAAAACCGGAAATGAGTGGTTTGGAGGTGGGATCATGTCAGAAATCTCATTTTTAACAATTTAACTACCCCCACACTCCAAACCCACCCGTTTTCTTGGTCAAATTTCCCCCACTGTGACTACATATCAAGAGTGAATGCGTTTCAAAAATATCTGATGTGAAGTGCTTTGAGATGTTTCTCAGATATATGATAGGCTGCGATATAAATGTAAGTCTTTTCTTTTTGTGACACTGGGATCCATACAGTGATACGCAGTGCAGTTAAATGAACACTGTCACGAATTAACAGATAGTGCTGCGTATGCCTGTTCTGTATATCCACTGGTAAAGTGCAGGGAGATCTGTCTTGTTTTGGAGTTGAGAAACTTGACAATTTATCTTTTATGTTTATTTTTAACTGGGCTAAGATGAGCAAGTTTTGCTGCTAGATTCTGTGTGGCTGTATCCATATAAGATACACAACCCGGTCTCCTATTTAGATGCCACTTCAAAGGAAGCTGTCTGACCTCTGTTTTGCTTTCTGTTTATGCAGATTGCTTAACACCTATTGCAGACGGCACACATCGGTATTGGCCATTCTATTGGGGGATGGGGTTGTGCTGTTTTGTTCTAGAGATATTAAAAATTGAATCAGGGAACCTAGGATGCAACCATTGTGCTTTTAAATCCTACTTTGATAGTTTTGATTCATTGTGAAGGATATGTTTTGATCTTCCTTTGACACAGCAAGGGCTTCAAAGGGTAGAGAAGCATTTAACCCAAGCTAGCAGTTTAAAATCTGTACTGCTTTTCTACCTGACTGTGTTACTATATGTTAGATCCGTGATTCTGAGAGTATGATGTTTTTCAATAACCACACGGATGCTGTAACTTAACAATCAACAGGTATTTACTAGAGTAGGGTAGTCTCAAGACTGGGGGTACAGAGGCATGCTCAAGGTTTATATACAGGTGTGGTCACTGCTGGTACTACAGTATACAGGAGCTGTAAAAGTAGTTCTCTCTTAAAGGTACATACACTACAATTCCTCCCCTTTTAGATTAGCAATACCCATACTATTCAAATAACAATTAACACTTTAACATGCACATTAAACAACAATAGTCCATTTATAGATTCAGTCTTTGGGGCGGCTTCCTGCTCCTTTCGAGATAGCGCCTTTCCTGAGGTTCTTGTTCTTGGTGCGGAGGCGATTCTGGCCCCTTTTCATCGGTTAGTTCATCGGTTTCCACTGCTACTGGTTCGGAGGTAGATGCTACCGGTATGTCGGGTTCATCCCCAGGTACGCGAGACATGGGGTTGACTCGTTCCTGTGACGCTAAGATCTGATCGACGTGGCGTCTCACAATGTTCTCCCCGACATCCACTGTGTACATTAATGGCCCCTGCCTTGTGCATATCGTTCCGGGTTGCCATTTCTCTGTTCGGTAGTCACGGGCCAAGACTGGTTGTCCTACGTTGAAGCTCCTTGTCGGCTTCTCATTGATGTGCTGGAATTGTTTATCCTCAACATTTCTTCGTACATTTGGTCTGAGCAAGTCCAGACGAGATCTCAACCTTCAGTTAAAGAACATCATGGCCGGGGTCTGGTTGGTAACTGTATGTGTCGCGTTTCGGTAGGCTAATAAGAAATTGTCCACTTTATGCTGTAGTGGAATTTCATCGTCGCACATGGCCTTTATCGCCTTCTTAAAGGTTTGTACGAACCTCTCAGCCAATCCATTTGTGGCTGGATGATACGGGGCGGATGTGTAATGCCTTACCCCATTCCTTCTCTTAAATTTTCGAAACTCTTCGGACACAAACTGTGGTCCATTATCAGAGCAAATCTGCTCTGGCAAGCCATTCCTGGCAAATATGGTCCGTAGGACTGCAATAATTTTCTCTGTAGTGGTTGAGGACATTTTTATCACCTCAGGCCATTTCGAATGAGCATCCACTGCTATTAAGAACATTGAGTCCATGAATCAACATGCACCCGTTGCCATGGAGAGGAGGGCCACTCCCATGGGTGTAGAGGGGCATGTGGTGGTGCATTTTGGATCTTCTGGCATCCTGAGCAGCTCTTCGTTAGGTCTTCAATTTGTTGATCGATTCCCGGCCACCACACGTAAGCCCTAGCAAGGCTTTTCATTTTCACTCCCCCCAGATGACCTTCATGAAGCTCATTTAGCACTCTCTCCCTTAACTTGGGTGGAATCACCACTCTGGATCCACACATCACTGTCCCCTGGCATACTGACAACTGTTCTCTTCTGGATGAGAATGCTGGCAACAGTGAGTCGCCATGAGTTGGCCATCCCCTCACCGTCAAATCATATACCCGAGACAGCGTCGGATCATTGCGGGTCTCCTTCTCTATATCCGCGTTCATTACTGGCAATCGTTCAATTATTGATGAATAAAATATCTCGATAGGGTCCACTGATGGTGCTTCCTCCACAGTAGGCAGTGGCAGGCGCGATAGCCCGTCAGCATTTCCATGCTGTTTCGTGCCTTTATATTCTATTTCATATTGAATCGCCCCTAGAAACAGGAACCATCTTTGTAACCGTTGTGCAGTCATCACTGGAACGCCCTTCTTAGGATTAAAGATGGAGACAAGTGGTTGGTGGTCAGTCAGCAAGGTGAACTTCTGCCCATGCAGATAGTGGCTGAATTTTTTTACTCCCCATACTAGGCTGAGGGCCTCCCTGTCAATCTGGGCATAGTTGCGCTCGGCTGAGGTTAGTGACCGAGACGCAAATGCTACTGGCCTCTCCAACCCGTCTGGGAATTTGTACAACAGCACCGCTCCAATACCATAGGGTGATGCATCACATGCCAAACGAATTGGTAGTGCTGGGTTGAAATGGGCCAACACCTCTTTTGATGTGATCAATTCTTTACACTTCTGGAAAGCTCGTCTACATTTGTCATTCCACTTCCATGGTACCCCTGTTTGCAGTAGGGTGTTCAGTGGGTGTAATACCGTGGACAAATTTGGTAAGAACTTATGGTAGTAGTTTACCAGCCCGAGGAACGACCTCAGTTGTGACACATTTTCCGGTGCTGGAGCCTTGACTACTGCCTCAATCTTTTCAGGGGACTTATGTAACCCCTCTTCATCGATGACGTGGCCACAATATGAGATCTGCTTCTGGAAAAACTTGCACTTATGGCAATTAGCTCGTAGCCCATATTCCTTTAATCTGGTGAGCACCTTCTCCAAGTTGGCGAGGTGATCACTGTCATTTTCGCCCGTGACCAGGATGTCGTCCAAATAACACGGGGTCCCTGGAATCCCTTGCAGGACTTGATCCATCGCCCTTTGCCAAATAACCGGAGCCAATGCTACCCCGAACACCAGCCAGTTGTATTGATAGAGTCCTTTATGAGTGTTGATCGTAAGGTATTGTTTCGAGGCTTCTTCTACCTCCATTTGCAAGTACGCCTGGTCTAGATCAATTTTGGTGAAGCGTTTACCTCCAGATAGCGAGGTGAAAATATCCTCAATTCGTGGAAGCGGATATTGTACCGTGTGAAGGACTGGGTTCACTGTCACCTTAAAATCCCCACAGATGCGGACCTTCTTTGGTTCCCCAGGCGTATTACTCAATGACCTCTTCATTACAGGAACAATGGGTGTAGCCCACTCTCTCCAGTCTACTTTGGACAGTACTCCTGAACGTTCCAACCCTTCCAGCTCTGCTTCGACAGCTGGTCTGATCGCATAAGGCACTGGTCTGGCCTTAAGAAACTTTGGGCTTGCATTTTCCTCTATTTTAATCGTTGCTGTTATGCCTTTTAGGGTTCCGAGTCCCTCCTGGAACACTTCTTTTGCGTCAGTTAGCATTTTTGACAGTCGTCCAGGTGTGACGTCGTCATCCTTTTTGGCCTCAACCTTCAGTGCCTGTATGGAATGCCAATCTAATTGTATCTTCCGGATCCACTCACGTCCTAGCAGTGGTGGTCCTCCATCTGGCAATACATATAAGTCCATTTTAGGTATTTCCTGGCCTTTGTATATCACTTTCACCCTTATTTTTCCTTTGGGGTAGACTTTTTGCCCCGTGTACGTCTTCAAGACAATCTCTGTAGCTTTCAAGGGTATATGTGCAAATAGCCGCTTGTAGTCCCTTTGGTTTATGACTGTTAGGGCTGATCCTGTGTCCAATTCCATTTTCACTTGGACTCCATCTATCTTGAGTGTAACCCAGATAGTCTGGTGATCCTCCATTTTGGTTACCTTATGTAGTTTCAGACAACCCAGCTCCTTGCTTCCGGAATCTGTGTCACTTTTCTGTTCGTCTGAACTACTGTCCATCACTTTGTGTACCTTTTTGTACTTCTTCTGTGGAGATTTCTTGCTGTTGGTTTTCTTCCCAGACCTGCAGACTCTTGCTATGTGTCCTGCTTTTCCACACTGTCTGCACACTTGGTCCTTGAACCAACAATCCTTCTGGTCGTGTGTTGTTCTGCCGCAGCGATAACACTTCCCTGTTGCATAGGACATTTCATTGGTGCCATATTCTTGCGGTCTCCGTTGTATCTCTGCAGCGCCCCTTGCGGCTGCTTCGTGTGATACTGCCATACTGAAAGCCTTGTCCAGCGTAAGATCCTTTTCTGATAGAAGCCATTTCTGGGTTCCTTCACTTTGCAGCCCACACACAAACTTGTCCCTTAACGCATCTGCTAGTCCCACTCCAAACTGGCAGTGTTTTGATAGCTTGCGCAGTTCCGTTAAGTACTCAGCATTGCTTTCGTCTTTGTGTTGGTTCCTTTTATGGAACTTAAATCGTTCTGCTATCAGCAGCGGTGTGGGGTTTAAGTGGTCCTGTAGGATTTCTACTATGCTTTCGAAATTCTTGTTCACAGGCTTCTCTGGGGTTATTAGGTTTCGCAGTAACCCATAAGTTTTTGCACCCATGGAATTTAACAAAACCAGTGCTTTCCTAGCATCTAGCACTTCATTCGCCCTGCAGTACACCTCAATATGTTCCACATATGTCGCCCAATCTTCGACTTCATTGTCAGACGTAGAGATACTGCCACTCTTCGGCATCCCTGGGTGTGATTTAACTGTCAAAAATGGCGTCTCCCGCGCTTTCCCTTCTTCTCCGCTGGCACAAAATGGCGTCTCCCGCGCTTTCCTTTCTTCCCGCGCTCTCCCTTCTTCTCCGCTGCGGCCACTGTTCAGCCCTTGAGCCCTGGCTGTGCTCTGCGCATTTTTTTGTTCTGTGCGCCTTTCCCGTTTCCGCCGCTCGGTCCTGAACCCGGCTGCTGCTTTACCCTCTCTCTCTCCGTTTTGTTTTTCCTCGACGCCGCTCGGTTTTCAACCCCTGGCTGCTCCCTGTGCGCTTCACCCTCTACCTTACCCCGTCGATGCTGTTCGGCTTTTTCTCCGCCGTCGGTCGGCTCCAGCCGCCGCTGTCCAGGAAGGGTCTGCGCTGTACCTGTCGTCAGTCTGCTGCTGATCGTCGTGGCTGGGGAACCAAGCCCGGCTCTCCACAGCCTCCCCTGCGATGTTCACGCTCTGCCGGATGACTGGGCGGTTGCTCGTGGTCGACGCCTGTGCTTCTGGCCTCGACTTTCTTCCACCGCCCTCGAAGGGAAATGCAGAGTTGCAGGTAGATTCGAATCGACACTCGTCGCCACTGTTAGATCCGTGACTCTGACAGTATGATGTTTTTCAATAACCACACGGATGCTGTAACTTAACAATCAACAGGTATTTACTGGAGTAGGGTAGTCTCAAGACTGGGGGTACAGAGGCATGCTCAAGGCTTATATACAGGTGTGGTCACTGCCGGTACTACAGTATACAGGAGCTGTAAAAGTAGTTCTCTCTTAAAGGTACATACACTACACTATACATGCTGGGAACTGGTAAAACTTTTCCTCACAGATATGCGATCCAAGCTAGGAGAGTTACTGCGGTTTCAGGACTTTACTTGTTTTAAAAGAGACACTGGGCTTGATTTGAAATCCCTTCGCCTGGTGGAGACCAGGCGGGGGCAGTAAAAATGTAACAGGGGGCTTAACCACTCCTTTCCTACCCTGGGCTGGCCGACTGCAGTTTTAAATTGTTCCAAACTGGCGGAGTCCGCTTTAAATATACAGATCAGACTCCGAGTATGTACTTGGGGCCCAATCTGCTATTTTAACCTGAGTTCTGAGCAAGGTAGCAGTGGTGGCTTCCCCACCAGGCTAAACCTGCTGGGAACAGGATCCATGGCCAGAAGAAGCCCAGTAAGGTAAGTTTTTTTTTAACTGGTGGGCCAGGCTCCTCCAGGCCCTACCTGGGATTCCCCTCCTACCCCGACCGGAATTCCTCTCCCGAAGCACAGGATCCCCGGTAGCAGCCCCCTGCCACCCAATTTTAATGGCCAGGCAGCCATTTCCCTGCACAGGATGTGCAGATGCTTGAGCCAAGATTGCAATATCTGTACATCTCAGTAACCAGCTGTTGGATCTTCTTTCTCCCTCGAAGAGCTCAAGAATGCTGAATTGGTGCAAGATGAATGAATCATGGCCACTCCCCAAGGATGCAGGCATTAATATGCACAACAAAGTTGGTGGTTACATAGCATCTCCATATTAAGAGAGTGAAAGCCCATTCAATTTACATATGCCATAATGTTGCTGGACAGTGGCCACATGGGTACGTGGGTATTATTCTCTGAACCTTGGGGTACTGTGGAAATTGGTAGAAGACCTGCTACCTTTAGACTGGCAGGCAATGTTCCCTGTAATTTTTTTGGGCCCTGCGCAGGTCATTTAAAATACCCCACGTGCTCGATTTTTACATTGAAAACCCAGCAAGCCGGCTGCATGGGTTCCCCAGAGCACCGCACAGCTTAAAGGGAACATTGCTGTCAGGTGCTGTTTTGTGTCAAATTTGATGTGCTGGTGGGCATGGTCAAACAGCGCCTTAGCCACTTGTTTAATGACTCTGGATCAAATAGCAATCTCCCCACACGATGCCCCTATTGTTACCTAGAAGATACCAGTGTACCAGCGGCATAAGAATTGAGTTCTGTTATTATCTTGATTACAAGAGGGAGGGCAGTGCTCACTAAGACTGTCCCTGGAGCTTGTCAATATGGAAATGGGACAACACTGTAAGCATCTAATTGAACAGTCTCAGACTTTGCACACATTGCTCCTTTACTAGGGACTGGTAGCTGCTTCTTGATCTGCACACATTGTTCAGGAAGGGTGTTGCTGCAGGTGGTCACCAATCTCCTATGAAGACTATATGAAGACCGAGGCCTAAAAAAATTGTTGGAATCCTCTTCTGAGCTCTTCTGCCCCCTTTAGTTCGCGGCAGTCCTGCTGTAGCATCGGCTAGATTTTGTGCCCCAACTGTTGTGAGTTCCCTCTTGGTGGGGAGCTTGCTGTACATGAATAAACAGCCCTGAGCCAGGAGAATGGGCCGGGGTCACGGTGGTGTTGGAGTGGATGGTGGCAATCCTACCTCACTAAAAACCACTGCAAAGAGGAAAATCCAGCTCATATCTTAATTTTTTTAAACACTTTCTTCCATGTTTTCTTGAGTACAGTGATTGATGCTGCAGCATGGTGCTATAGATGCTGGAATCCTCCTGTATCTCACCCAAGTAACAGTCTCCATGTGCCTGCATATTAGTCACTGTACAAATTAATTGTAAAGAATTTGACATAATTTGATGTGGAACTGCTATATAAATACAAAAATACTCAGCTCTTCTGTCCTTGCAAGAAACTGCCCCATCTTTAACCTCCCTTTCTACCTTGATTGTGTTGTCATCTCCCAAATCCATGACCATGTCTCCACCAACTCCCTGCTTGAATCCCTCCAATCAGTATTCCGCCCTTTCCACAGCACCAAAAAAGTGATAACCAATGTCATGAATTACCATCTCTGTGACTGTGACACTGATGCATTATCCCTCCTCGACCTCTCTGCAGCCTTTGACATGGTCAACCACACTTTCTTCATTCAATGTTTCACCTCCATTGTCTAGCCTAGTGGAACTGCCCTCACTTGGTTTCACTCACCTATCAGACTGTAGTCAGAGCATCTCCAATATTGGATCTATATCCAACCTCACACCATCTCATCTGGTGTTCTCCAAGGATCCATCCTCTTTCTCATCCACATGCTGTCTCTTGCCGACATTATCCACAGACATGGAGTCAGCTTCCACATGTATGCTGATGACACCCATCACCCTCGACCCCTTCAATGCCTCTACCTTGACATCCAATCTTGGATGAGCCACAGTTTGCTCCCGCTAAACGTATGGAAGACTAAAGCTATCATCTTCAGCCCCTGCCATAAACTCCATACGCTCGCCACCGACTCCATCCCCTTCATCAGGCACTGCCTCAGTCTGAACCAGACCGGCCTCCTATCCTCCAACCTTCGTAAAGTTCAGTTCATCCAAAACTCTTCAACTAATATCCTACCCCAGCACCCCTGTCCATGATGACCTACACTGGCTTCCAATCACTCAACATCTCAAATTTAAAATACACCTTTTCATGTTTACATTTCATCATGGCCTCAACCCACTGTCTTTGTAGCCTCCCCGAACTCTCAATTTTTGAGACTTCAACCTCTTGTGCACCCACCTTTCCTTTTGCCCCCTCTGCCTCTCCACCTCTAAGAACCTCTCAAAACCCATCTCTTTCACCCTTCTAAATATATTCTTCATTGGCTCAGTGTCCAGTTTTTGATTGCTCCTCTGTGAAGTGTTTTGGCATTGTTTTTAATGTTAAATGTGTTATATAAATGAAAGTTGTTAATCTCAGCAGACTATTCAATAATGGGGAACATCCTGGCCAATTTCAATCCTATCCTCATGCAATGTCCGTACAATTCATTTCCTAGGTTGGATCACTGGTTAACAATCATGAGCCCTGCCTGATTATCCCCCTCCCTAGGCCAAGCACCCCATCTCTCTTCCATGCAAGAAAACTAACTGAGCACCAACTACTGACTGAACCCGGGTCCTTCCTGGCCTGTGTAGCTCAATACCGTATCACATAGAACAATTAACAACTGACATCTTGTAGGAGTCTCTGCACTCCTAGCAAAGAATCTATAAACTCACTAGTAGTTAACAAACTGAGTTTAATGTACTAAAACTTTACAAAACAAGAAAATGCAGGAGAAGCTCTAAACAGGTCTATTCACTATCACTCCACACGAGGACTAGCTGGAAACATCCTCTACCTCTGACGTCATGACGTCATCACGTTTCCCGCCGTTGGAACATCACATGACCAGTCGATCTAGCTCTGTTTAACCAGAGCCAACATTAAAAGGTAATAAACATGATTAAAGGCAATTGTACCAGTCACTGTGAGAGTCTCTTAGTGGCTTTACCACATACGCCCCCCCAGAATTTTCTTTAACGAGAAGAGTCAATCGCTGAGGAGGTCGGACAAGCCTGTTGGACCGACTCCTAAATTCCCAGAGGGGAAAACGCTGAGCAGGCGGCGAGCTGGAAGGTAACACGGTGCTCTCAGGTGTGGCGGTGGCCGGCTGCGGCGTGGAGGCTGCACCAGCTCGATCAGTCGTTCGAGGTCTAGGTGCGCAGGCTTAAGGCGATCGTCAGAGATGTGATCAGGCTTGCCCCCGACGTCGATCACGAAACTCTTGTCCCCTGCCTGCAAAACCTGGAAGGGCCCTGCATAAGGAGGTGCGAGTGGGGTGCGATGGCCGTCTTGGTGCACAAAAACGAACTTGGCCTTCGACAACTCCCCTGGGACGTTGGACGAAGGCAAACCATGCTGTGAAGTCGGAACTGGGCGGAAACAGCGGGCTGCATCCCGGTGGGTCTCTCTTTGCCTGGCCGTGGACCATGGCCGCGTAGGAGACGGCAGGAATTCACCTGGAACTCGAAGTGGTTGCCCATAAACCATCTCCGCCGCCGCCGACTGGAGATCTTCCTTCGGCGCCGTGCAGAGTCCTAACATCACCCACGGCAGTTTGTCGACCCAGGATGCATCCAGAAGGCTGGCCCTGAGCGACGCCTTCAAGGAACGGTGGAACCGCTCGCACAAGCCGTTCGCTTGTGGGTGATAGGCCGTAGTGCGGTGGAGTTTAACGCCCAACACGGAAACCACCTCATTCCACAGTTCAGACGAAAATTGCGGCCCACGATCCGACGAAATATCCGCAGGGACACCAAACCAGGCTACCCATGATGAAACGAAAGCTTGAGCAACATCCGCAGAGGTGGTGGACGTCATGGGGACTGCCTCCGGCTACCTCGTGGTGCGATCCACCATTGTCAAAAGGTACGTAAAGCCCCTGGACGGTGGAAGCGGGCCCACTAAGTCAATGTGAATGTGATCGAATCGCCGCTCCGGGACCTCGAAGTTGGCGAGCGGGGCCCTGACATGCCACTGCACCTTGGCCCGTTGGCAAACAACACAAGTGTTCGCCCAGTCTCTGACGTCTTTGCGTATTCCCCTCCATACGAATTTGGAGACCAGCAGCTTTTGCGACGCCCGCACTCCAGGATGCGATAGGCCATGTATGGCATCGAAAACAGCCCGGCGCCATTTAGATGGGACAATCGGAACGGCATATCCCTCGGCTGGAGGCTGGCTGGAACCGAACAAAAAACCTGGGTCTCCGGGTCGGCCGCTTGGTCAGCCGCCATCTGTGTGTAGTCAATGCCCAATTGGACGGCCTGGACGGCGGCGCGGGATAGGCAATCGTCGACGATGTTGTCCTTACCGGCCACATGCCGGACATCGGTGGTGAACTCCGATATGTACGTCAGCTGCCTTTGCTGCCGAGCTGACCATGGTTCCGCAGACTTGGCCATTGCGAACGTCAATGGCTTGTGGTCAACAAACGCGATGAAGCGGCGCCCTTCGAGGAGGAAGCGAAAATGGCGGATGGCTAAAAACAAAGCCAACAGCTCTCGGTCGAAGGTACTGTACCGGCGCTCATGCCGTTGTAGCTGGTGGCTAAAAAAGGCCAGAGGTTGCCACGCGATGTCGACCCACTGCTCCTGGATGGCCCCCACCGCGTAGTCTGACGTGTCCGTCATGAGGGCGATGGTGGCTCCCGGCAGGGGGTGTGCCAACATGGTCGCGTTGGCGAGCGCAGTCTTCGTCTCCTCGAAGGCGCGATCCATGTCTTGCGACCATACCACGGGCTCTTTTCCTGTCATGCCCCTGAGGGCCTCATAGAGCGGACACATGAGCTGTGCTGCCCTGGGGATGAAACGATGATAGAAGTTCACCATCCCCAGGAACTCCTGTAAGGCTTTCATGGATTTTGGTTTCGGGAACTCCGCGATCGCCTCCACCTTGACTCAAAGTGGCATTGCCCCAGCGGGGTTATGCGGTGGCCCAGGAAATCAAGTTGCATTAGGCCAAAACGGCATTTGTCCAGGTTAACGATGAGGCCGTGCTGCTGAAGCCGTCGGAAAAGGGCCCAAAGGTGCTCGAGGTGTTCCTCCTTGGAAGTGCTGGCAATCAGAATATCATCCAAATAAACAAATAAAAAATCAAGGTCCCGCAGGACTGAATCCATGAGGTGCTGAAACGCCTGCGCCGTGTTCTTAAGTCCAAAGGGCATTCGTAGGAATTCAAAAAGTCCAAAGGGGGTAATGACCGCCATCTTTTCGACATCTTGAGGATGCACTGGCACCTGGTGGTAACCACGGACGAGGTCGACTTTCGAGAAGATGGACGTCCCCGCCAAATGTGCTGAGAAGTCCTGTATATGGGGAATTGGGTAGCGGTTGGGCATCGTTATCTCATTGAGGCGGCGATAATCACCACAGGGCCGCCATCCCCCGCCGGGCTTGGGGATGATGTGGAGCGGGGAGGACCAGGGACTACTGGACTGACGGATGATCCCCATTTTCTCCATCACGGCGAACTCCGCCTTCGCTGCCGCTAGCTTGCTGGGCTCTAAACGTCGCGTCCTGGCATAAACGGGAGAGCCGGTAGTCGAAATATGATGCTCCACCCTATGCTTGACGGTCGAAGCCAAAAAGGTGGGCTTCGTCAGCTCGGGGAACTCCTCGAGGAGACGGGCGAAATCGTCGGGCGGTGGCCGCGCACATGAAATCGTGTGTGACGTAGCCGTGCTGCGCGCCCCTGAAGTATCGTCGAGCGTGGCGGCGTGAACGAGGCGTCGATTTTTCACGTCCACCAACAGGCCGTTGGCGCCCAAAAAGTCGGCCCCCAACAGGGCCTGCGAGATTTGAGCGGTGATGAAATTCCAGGTGAAAAGCTGTCCCCCGAAACAGACTTGGACGAGCCGCTTTCCGCAAGTGCGGATCGAACCCCCGTTGGCCGCTTGCAGAGGGGGACCCCGTCTGCCGGACCGAAGCTCGATGACCGAGGCGGGAAGTATGCTGCATTGCGCCCCCGTGTCGCATAGAAAACGACGGCCCGAGATGGAGTCAGTTAAGTAGGTGCGATTCCCGGAAGCGCCGATTGCCATCATGGCCGTGGGGGAAGTACTGGGACCGGCGTGCTTGACTCGCGGCGGTCTATTCGATGGTCTGGTAACGAAACTGCACGGTGGGCGGCAGCAGCGGGCCTTCAGGCCGAAACAAGCATGGTAGTAACAGTAACCGGTCGTCGGAGGCACCGTGGTCGGAGCCGGGGCCGGGCTCCTCATGGCGGGGTGTTGTGCGATGGCGCAGTATTGTTGCCGGACTGCGTAAATCTTATCCGCCTCTTCGGCGAGCACGACGCAGTCTGAGGTTTCTGCTCGGGCGAGGGTTGCCTGGATTTGCTCGGGGAGCTGAGTAAGGAACAGCTCGCGAAACAGAAAGCACTGGGGCTCGGACCCCAGGAGAGTCAGCATGTGGCTCATAAGCTCTGAGGGTTTGGAGTCACCTAACCCTGATAGCGTCAGTAAACGGCGAGCACGCTCCGCTTTGGTAAGACCAAATACCTGCAGCAATCGTGTCTTGATGGCTACACACTTGTCAGCATTCGGGGGACTCTCCAGAAGGTTGATGATTCTCGACGCCGTCGAGCTATCGAGGGCGGAGACCACATGGAGATATCTGGTCTGGTCCTGTACGATGTTGCAGAGTTCAAATTGCGCCTCGGCTTGCACAAACCAAGAGGCTGCCTGTTGTTCCCAGAATTGGGGGAGCTTCAAGGCCACTGCGTTGGCCTCCATTCCTGGCCCGTTTTGTGCATTCACTGCGAAAAACGATTGCGAGGATTCGGGGTCACCAATGTAGGAGTCTCTGCACTCCTAGCAAAGAATCTATAAACTCACTAGTAGTTAACAAACTGAGTTTAATGTACTAAAACTTTACAAAACAAGAAAATGCAGGAGAAGCTCTAAACAGGTCTATTCACTATCACTCCACATGAGGACTAGCTGGAAATGTCCTCTACCTCTGACGTCATGATAGTAATATGGAGGTGAGGGAAGGCATAAAAAGGGAAATTAGAGAAGCGTGCGATAAGAGCACAGCTGTCATCATGGGTGACTTTAATTTACATATTGATTGGACTACCCAAATTAGTAAAAATTCTGAGGAGGAGGAATTCCTGGAATGTTTTCGGGACGGTTATCTGGACCAATATGCCGAGGAGCCGACTCGAGATCAGGCCATTTTAGACTGGGTATTGTGCAATGAGAAGGGACTTATCAGCAATCTTCTTGTACGAGGCCCCTTGGGTCAGAGCGATCATAATATGATCGAGCTCTCAGTCGAGATGGAGAATGAGGAAATTGAATCAGAGACTAAGGTCCAGAACTTAAATAAAGGGAATTACGAGGGTATGAGACGGGAATTGGGTAAGATTGATTGGGTGGTGTTTCTGGGGGGATTGACAGTGGATAGACAATGGCAAGCATTCAAAGATAGAATGGAAGAATTCCAGAACATGTTTATACCGGTTTGGCATAAAAATAAACCTAAAAAGGTGACTCAACCGTGGATAACGAGGGAAATTAGGGACAGCATAAAATTAAAAAAAAGGGCATATCAACTGGCAAAAAAAAGCACCAGACCGGAAGATTGGGGGCAGTACAGGATACAGCAAAAGAGGACAAAGGGATTAATCAGGAAGGGGAAAATAGAATACGAAAGTAAACTTGCAGCAAACATAAAGACAGACTGCAAAAGCTTTTATCGGTATATCAGGAGGAAAAGACTGGTAAAATCCCAAGTCGGTCCCTTGCAGTCCAATTCGGGAGAACATATAATGGAGAATAAGGAAATGGCAGACCAATTAAACTCATACTTTGGTTCTGTATTCACAAAGGAGGACACAAATAACCTCCCAGGAATATCGGCAAACATAGGGACTAATGAGAGGGAGGAGCTGACAGAAATTAGTATCTCTAGGGATATGGTGTTGGGTAAGTTGAGGGGACTGAAGGCCGACAAATCCCCGGGGCCTGATAAACTACATCCTAGGGTACTTAAGGAGGTGGCCCTGGAGATAGCAGATGCTCTAAGGATCATCTTCCGGAACTCCATTGACTCGGGAACAGTACCCGTGGATTGGAGGGTAGCTAATGTTACCCCAATATTTAAAAAGGGGGGTAGAGAGAAAGCAGGGAATTATAGACCAGTAAGCCTTACATCGGTTGTGGGCAAAATGCTAGAGTCCATTATTAAGGATAAAATAGCGGAGCACTTGACAAATGGGGAAAGGATCGGACAGAGTCAACATGGATTTACAAAGGGTAAATCGTGTTTGACTAATCTGCTGGAATTTTTTGAGGAAGTAACTGGTAAAATAGATGGGGGAGAGCCAGTGGATGTGGTGTACCTTGACTTCCAGAAAGCCTTCGATAAGGTTCCACACAAAAGATTATCATGCAAAATTAAGGCTCATGGGATTGGGGGCAAAGTATTAACGTGGATAGAGAACTGGCTGGCGGATAGAAAACAGAGAGTTGGAATAAACGGCTCGTTTTCGGAGTGGCAGGCAGTGACCAGCGGGGTGCCGCAAGGATCTGTCCTGGGACCCCAGCTGTTCACAATATATATAAATGATCTGGATCAGGGAATTGGATGCAATATTTCCAAATTCGCTGACGACACTAAACTAGGAGGAGGGGTGGGCTCTGATGAGGATGTCAGGAGGCTACAGTGCGATTTGGACAGGTTGGGGGAATGGGCGGATACGTGGCAGATGCACTATAATGTGGATAAATGCGAGGTTATCCACTTTGGGGGTAAAAACAGGAGGGTAGATTATTATCTAAATGGCAATAGATTGGGAGATGGGGAAGTGCAGAGGGACCTGGGTGTTCTTGTGCACCAGTCACTGAAGGAGAGCATGCAGGTGCAACAGGCGATTAAGAAGGCAAATGGTATGTTGGCCTTCATATCAAGGGGGTTCGAGTATAGGAATAGGGATACCTTACTACAGCTGTACAAGGTGCTGGTGAGACCGCATCTGGAGTATTGTGTACAGTTTTGGTCGCCCCATCTGCGGAAGGATGTTCTTGCCATGGAAAGAGTGCAACGGCGATTCACCAGGCTGATACCTGGAATGGCGGGAATGACCTACGAAGAGAGATTAAATAGTTTGGGCTTGTACTCACTGGAGTTTAGAAGATTGAGAGGGGATCTCATCGAAACATATAAAATTATGGCAGGCCTGGACAGGCTGAATTCAGAGAGAATGTTTCCAATGGCCGGGGAGCACAGAACCAGGGGCCACAGTCTAAAAATAGCGGGCAAATCATTTAAAACAGAGATGAGGAAGAATTTCTTCACTCAAAGAGTGGTGAGCCTGTGGAATTCCCTGCCACAGAGGGCTGTGAAGGCTAATTCAATAAATATTTTCAAGAGAGAATTGGATATATTTCTGAAGGCTAAGGGGATTAAGGGTTACGGAGAAAAGGCGGGGACGGGGTACTGAACTGGTAAGATCAGCTATGATCTCAGACGAAGATCAGCCATGATCTCATTGAATGGCGGAGCAGGCTCGAAGGGCCGAATGGCCTACTCCTGTTCCTATCTCTATGTTTCTATGACGTCATCACGTTTCCTGCCGTTGGAACATCACATGACCCACGTGATGACGTCATCGCGTCAGATCGCGATTTTGTCGATCTAGCTCTGTTTAACCAGAGCCAACATTAAAAGGTAATAAACATGATTAAAGGCAATTGTACCAGTCACTGTGAGAGTCTCTTAGTGGCTTTGCCACAATCTCAAATTTCTACCATTATCAAATCTCCCACTGCGCTAATAGTGTAGCTACTACGGTGCTTAGTCAAGACTGCAACCATCTTTGACAAATAATATATTCAAGCAATCTAAGTTTAATAATAGTTTATTCTGTGTTCCCAAGTACCATAATTACAGTTGTACTTTGGTAAAAGAGCTTTTGATAGGTCTGTCAGCAATAATAAATTTATGTGTTGTACACATAACATTTTGTCATTTACACTGCAAATTGCCTTATTAGTCTATCAGTCTTGTTTGTCTAGCAAGCACTATTTCTTTAATGCATGCAAAGCGATTGGCAGTGTTTTGCTTACCACACATTGTTATCATTTCCATTTACAAATTTTAGCTGAAAATTACTAATAGAGTAGACACTGTAATATTTTAAAATGTATTTTATTTTGTTATTATATTACTGTGATGTCCCTGTTTAAATTTCTGTAAGCTATCACTATTTATACCTGTGGCACAATAATAGAGTTGTGCACTGAAAGTTTTGTAACATTGCTGCACTGATCCTTCAGGATGGTTTACCCATGTGCACTTATTTTACCATTAATGTATCAGCTGTGGATCAGTTTATAATGCTCTCGTCTCTGAATCAGAAGGTCGTGGGTTTAACTCCCACTCGAGAGACTTGAGCACAAAAATCAAGGCTGACACTCCATTTCAGTAATGAGGGAAGGCTGCACTGGCGGAGGTGCTGTCTTTCGAATGAGACATTAAACCAAGGCCCAATCTGCTCTCTCAGGTGGAAATAAAAGATCCCATGGCACTATTTCAAAGAAGAGCAGGGGAGTTCTTCCCAGTGTCCAGACCAATATTTATCTCTCAATCAACATCGCTAAAGATCAGATTACCTGGTGATCATCACAATGTTGCTTGTGGGACCTTGCTGTGTGAAAATTGGCTGCTGCGTTTCCTACATTGTTACAGTGACTACACTTCAAAAGTACTTCATTGGCTGTAAAGCACTTTGGAATGTCCTGAGGTCGTGAAAGGCGCTATATAAATGCAAGTGTTTCGTTAATCCACGTTATATTCTGCTAGTGGAAAAAGTTTAAAAGACTTGCTTTTATATAACGCTTTTCACAAGTTCAGGATATCCCAAAGTGCTTTACAGCCAATGAAGTACTTTTTAAGTGTATTCACTGTTGTAATGTAGGGATATATGTACAAATAAGATCCATTAATGAGTTTGTCAAAAGAAAATGAAAAGAATGTTCACACACTTGGGGAGTGCGCCCATTCATACATCAATTTCTCCATAGTGCAGTTTATACAATGGCTTCAGACACAAGGCTAATGTTTGTCTAATAAACACAGAGTACAATGATAATTTTCTGATTTTGCGCTCCCAGCAGGAATTTTATTTAAATGTTTGGAAAACCACGAGCAGCACATGCCAGAATTTTTGATATGCATTACCAGCAAGTCAGACTCTTTGTCAGTGGCATAAAGTTGGAAAATGACCCTTTACGTGTTCAAACCCCAGCGATACAGAGTGCAGGTGGAACATAAGATTTCATGTATGTACACAATAAAACATCACCAGGGTCAGTGGTTTTGTTTTTTTACTACATGTGATTCAGGATATTTACTGATGTTTTGAAGATTGGATTCCACAAATCCTTCTGTTTATAATTAGGGCCACTGGTTTATCGACACTGAATAAGACAAATTCCCTTTTTATTATATGGGATTACAGGATTGTCTAGGAATTTGCCTTTGGTTTGGATATTCAATTATCAATTTATGGATGGGTACAATAGTGTTGTGGTTATGATACTAAACTGGAGGTTGTAGAGTTCACGGCCTGGATAATCTGGTTCCCACCTGCCTGAAAATGAATGTACAAGTGGTGAGTGTGGGCATAAAGTGGTTCAGTGTGGCACTTTACCAAGTCTGTGCCCAAATATAGATCTGCCAGCTTTCTGAACCCCTCCCTCCCCCACCCCCCGGAAAATAACGCTAGCATAGCCTACTGTAAACAAAATGGAGGAATGCTAATGAGGGTAGTATTACATCATCCACAGTATTTTCTGACATCTGCCCCTCTATAGGTTGGTTGCAAGAAGGAAGAGGTGGGCCCCCCCATAGATTTTAGTGAAGGATGTTGAAAGGCACCAAACCTCTGTTTCAGTAAGGTGAGATTTTGATCTATTAGGAGGAGAGCACTTATCTCAGGGGATACTTTATTGCTGTTGTCATATGAAGGTCTGAAACTGTCAACTCAGCATGGGGGTATTTTAAAATGGTCTGCATAATCTGTTAAAGGGAAATTCCCCTTGGAGTGCCAGGGAGCATGACATTACCATTGGGTATTCCTCCATATTTGACCTTCATTGATGGTGATGCGGAGGAAGAGGGACAGAATCAGAGAAGGGTGGACTACATCTGATGTGCCAAATAACAGCCTGAATCCATGAGGTTAAAGCTTAAAACTAAAGGCTTTTATTAAGTAAGAACATGGCATCAAGTTAACACAGGGCAGCCATCATTCATCACTGACCCAGCCCTTGGTAGAACATTCCAGAAGAGGGGCGGGGCTAGGGAGGAGCATTAGTGGTTACACCGGTGGAACATTCCAGACATTGACAAGTACAACAACAACAACAATACAAGAGTTATTTCATCACAACATCAAAGGAGACTGAGGAGGGAAAGGTGTTATTCAGCCACCAGAGTACATATAGCATGAAACTTCTACCTTCAACTCTCTGAAGACCAGTGCTTGAGAAAATTCTGATTCCTAAAAGATGCATATCATGACTTATGCAAGACCCTGGAACTAGACCTGAAGCCATTTTCAAAGAATGCCACCACGCTGTCCATATGTATCAGGAGGTGTTAGCTGTGGCTCAGTGATAGCACTCTTCCCTCCAAGTCAGAAGGTTGTGGGGTCAAGTCCCACTCCAGGACCTTGAGCACAAAATCTAGGCTGACACTCCAGTGCAGTACTTAAGGGAATGCTGCACTGTCGGAGGTACCGCCTTTCAGATGAAATATTAAACTGAGGTCCTGTCTGTAAAGTCTGTGGGTTATATGGTGAATTAATACACAGACTACAAGAGTAACTTTAACAGGACTTTACTATTCGAAGGTCAGGGCGAATCTGCCCAATAAATCCTTACACAGCACTTATATACCGGTGTGGTCACTCCCGGTATTACAGTATACAGCAACCAAGATAAAGTAGTGCAACACCTAAAATAGTTCTCTTAAAGGTGGACGGTTACATACATTAGTTCTCTTAAAGGTAGAACGGTTACATACACTACAATCCTCCCTTTTTAGCTTACAACATACTTATTCCCCATTAAACATAACATATATCCAACTTCATGTAAAAACAGTTCACAGATGTAGTCTCTGCGGAAACAGTTCACAGATTCAGTCTCTGCGGGAAACAGTTCACAGATTCAGTCTCTGCGGAAAACAGTTCACAGATTCAGTCTCGGTGTAGTCGGTTCACGTTGCTGGAGTGACTCATCCAATAGTCCTTCACTGGACTTAACAGCTTGAACTTCCGTCACTTCTGAACCAGCATTGTTGACTTTTAAAAGCTTGAGTACCTTGGGAAGTTTTTCTACTTCCAAAATGATTTGGCTCCGTACGGAGAGACCACGTGCATGACCTGGTAGAGGTGATAATGGTTCAGATGGTCATCATCTTCTGCTTCGTCTTTTCCTTTTCTGCTTCTTGGAGACTCTCTGGGCTCCACTGTCAGCTGCCAGCTGCATGCACCGTTCCTCCTTCTCGTCCTCCTTTTTCCGTAGTAGCGCCACCATCTCCCGATGTTCCTTAGACTTTAGGTGATTCTTCATGGTTTCTGCACTTTGGGAGTTTTCATCACAAGCTGGGCAGAGCAGGTCATCGTAATATTCGGTGTCGTCCAACAGGTCATGGTAATATTCGGTGTCGTCCTGAGCTAAGCCAGCGAGAGGGTCTTCTATTTCCTCCATACCCAGCTGGACGTTAGCCAGCTTTTGTTCCAAATCCAGACATCTTTCCTGCAGAGACTTCTTCATGTGTTCAGTTTCATCCAGCTTTTTCTGGGCTTCCTGCAAGTCTTTTACTAATGACCTCATTCGTGATTTCAATACTTCAACTTCATTGGGAGATTGATTGATTGTATTATTCAATCCCTCTACTGGAGCAGCTGTTTCAGCATTCTGTTGTTCAACATTGACGTGAATCAGCGTACTTTTGGCATCCAAGGTTTGCTCTGCGGCCATCTTCTCAGTCTGTGTTGCAACCTCAGCTATTCCAATAACTTTTGGGAGCTCCAAACCCCTCTCCTTTGAAGATTTAGACTCATGTCCAAATTGTTCCCATTTCAGAGTCTTGTCCCTCAGCATATGAAGGAGTTGGCTGACCGTTGACTCTTCTGACCTCATCCGTTTCCCAGTAGCTGCAGGGCTGTTTATAACCTTGCCCTGGGGCTCCTTTGCTGTTTCTACTTCGCCATCATCCGCAGCCTCCACCATTCGAATTTCCACAAATGAATCGTCCGGTGATGCTGCACCCAACTTCAGTAGGAGCTCGGAATTCATGGCGACCAACTCAGCCTTTTCTGCCTGCAATCTGCTAACAAGCGCCTTCAGTTGCTGAACATCTTGCTCCACCAGATTAGAGCACGCACCTTCAGAAACCGAATCAGCTTTGATTCATTTGGCCTCCTTGCGCAGACGGTTTGTGTGCTCCTGCTCCCTTTTCTCCCTCAGCTGTTTCTGTTGTCTTTCCAGATTCTCCCACTCTGTGTCAAAGAACGTTTTCATTGCTTTTATCTCTTGCTCGAGACGGCAACTCAATTGTTCTAATTGCTGTTGTAATTTGAAATGGAGTTGAGTTCGAGCCCAGTGTTCCTCAGACTTGTGCATGTCTGTAAACTGGACAGACTCAGAATTCTCTGCCAAACTATGTTGTTGTTGTTCAGTGGAATTCTGTTCTGAAACTTTGTTCTCCTTTGAAGCATCAGTATTTATGCACTCCTTCGTTTTTCCAACCTTAGTCAGCAAGTCCATTTTAGACTTGTCTTTCGCACCTGGGCTGGTCTTGTCGTCATCCGTTTCAGAGTCTGAGCTGATTATCTTTACCGAGTTCTCACTCGTTATTGCTTTTAGGTAGTGCCATTCCATGTTTATTTCCCTGATCCACTCCCGTCCCAGAAGTGGTGGACCTCCCTCAGGTAGTACATATAAGTCCATTCCTTGGTGTTCTTTGCCCCTGTCTCTAACCTTGACTTGTATCTTTCCCATGGGGTATACTTTATGCCCCGTGTATGTCTGCAATACGATCTTGGTATCTCTCAAGTGTATATGTGAGAATAGCCGGTTGTAATCCCTTCGATTTATGACTGATAGGGCTGATCCTGTGTCCAATTCCATTTTCACTTGGACTCCGGCTACTTTTAGTGTGACCCAGATAGTTTGTAGGTCAGCTTCCTTACTCCCATTGTGAATTCTCAGACTACCCAGTTCCTGGCCGTTCGGGTCTGAATCCGAATTCTGTTCATCTGAACTCTTCTCAGCCACCTTGTGTACCTTGCTGTACTTTTCCTGCGGTGACTTTTTTCTGTTATTGGTCTTCTTTCCTGACCGGCATACTTTAGCTATGTGACCAAGCTTGCCACATTTTCTACATTCCTGGTTTTTAAACCAGCATTGGTTCTGGTCGTGTGTTGTCTTCCCACAACGATAACATTTTGTTGTACCCGAAGTCACTTGATCCACGCTGAGTACCGCTGCCTTCAGCTGCATTTCCGCAGTGCCTCTCACGGCTGCTTCGTGTGATGCTGCAATAAGGACAGCCTTGTCAAGTGTAAGATCGTTCTCTTCGAGCAGTTGCTTTTGTGTTCCTTCCTTCGACAACCCGCACACGAACTTGTCTCTCAATGCCTCTGTCAGATTTTCCCCAAACTGGCAGTATTTCGCTAGTCTACGCAGTTCGACCAAGTATTCCGCGTTGCTTTCCTCTTTCCGTTGCGTTCTCGCATAAAATTTGAATCGTTCCGCCAACATCAGCGGTGTGGGGTTCAAATGATCCTTCAGGACAGCAACAATATCAGCGAAAGTCTGATCCGCCGGTTTAGCTGGTGATAGAAGATGCTTCAATAGCCCGTATGTCTTCGCCCCCATTGCGTTTAATAAGGTGAGAGCTTTATCATCATCTGCTATTTTATTGGCCTCACAATATATCTCGATGCGTTCTACGTACGTGGCCCAATCTTCCACCTCGGAATCGAAGTTGTTGATGTTACCATGCTTAGGCATCTTCACTATCTTTTTGAGAAACCACAACGAATTTGTTCGTTACTTTTTTTTTTCCAAAAATGGCTGTTTCCCGCACTTGTCTTCGTCCCCGCCCACTTTCAAAATGGCAGTTTCCCGCTTCTGTCTTCTTCCCTGCCTACTGGCGGCTTCCCGCGTTTCTCCCCCTGGCGGGAGGGGTAAGCTTTCCTTCGGGCGACGACCGCTGGCTTTCGGAGTTCGCAGCCTGCGCGCCGGCTTCAGTGCGTTCCTTGTTCCCTTTTCTCGGCCGGCAACCGGCGCTGGGGACAACCCGTTGGCGGCGAACAGTTCCAGCCGCTGGGCGGAATCTCGCTCGGTCTCCCTCGCTCGGTCCCGTTCCCCCTTCACTCGGGCTCTGTCTCTCCCTCAGCGGCTTCCAATCGCGCCTCCCAGCCCTCTCGCAGTCCGGTCCTTTCCTCCCCCGGCTGCGGCTGAGTTCTCCGCGGTTTTATTTATTTTTATATCTTCCCGCGCCTTACGATCCCGGTCGCAGCGCCTCGTGACCTCGGTAGCTGCCCGGCCTTTTTCGCCGGTCGCGGTCTAGCTGTCTCACGACGCTGTTGCGCCTCCCAGCCCGCTTGTAGCCCGGTCTCTCACACCGGCTGCGTTCCCGCTTGTAGCCCGGTCTCTCACACCGGCTGCGTTCCCGCTTGTACCGCGGCTTCCGTGCCCCACGCTGCCCCAGTCTCAGCGCCTCTGGGCCCGACTTCTGTCCGGCTCCTTTCCCCCGACCGTGGTCGAGTTCACCGCCCTTATCCTCCGTTTCTTTTTATTTTCCCCCTACTCACAGTCAACGTGGCCGACTTGCTTCTCTTGGCTGATCGGCTCACTCACCGCCGTGGCAGAAGGGACAATAACAGCCTGTTGCTGATGGAAGGCTTCGTGTCTGAATCCTTCCTTCTTCCTTGCTCTGCAGACTCGAATCTTCTCTCAGCAGAACGACGAGGGCGGGTGCCTCTTCTCAACGCTCGTTAACTGCTTCGGGTGTGTCGCTGCCGCAGGGTAAGATCGAACCCGTCGCCACTGTAAAGTCTGTGGGTTATATGGTGAATTAATACACAGACTACAAGAGTAACTTTAACAGGACTTTACTATTCGAAGGTCAGGGCGAATCTGCCCAATAAATCCTTACACAGCACTTATATACCGGTGTGGTCACTCCCGGTATTACAGTATACAGCAGCCAAGATAAAGTAGTGCAACACCTAAAATAGTTCTCTTAAAGGTGGACGGTTACATACAATAGTTCTCTTAAAGGTAGAACGGTTACATACACTACACTGTCTGCCCACGCAGGTGGACATAAAAGATTCCGGGGCACTAGTTCTCCCTGATTTCCTGGTCAACCAACACCTAAAAACAGATCTGGTCATTAAAACATTGCTGTTTGTGGGACCTTGCTGTGTGCAAATTGGCTGCCATGTGTCCTATATTACAACAGTGACTAAGCTTCAAAAAAGTCCAGAACCAGGGGTCACAGTCTAAAGATAAGGGGTAAGCCATTTAGGACAGAGATGAGGAGGAATTTCTTCACCCAGAAAGTGGTGAACCTGTGGAATTCTCTACCACAGAAGGCAGTTGAGGCCAATTCATTAAATATATTCAAGAAGGAGTTAGATATATTTCTTAAGGCTAAAGGGATCAAGGGATACGGGGAGAAGACAGGGCCAGGGTACTGAGTTTGGATGATCAGCCATGATCTCATTGAATGGCGGAGCAGGCTCGAGGGGCCGAATGGCCTACTCCTGCTCCTATCTTCTATGTTTCTATGTTTCTAATAGTTCATTAGCTGGAAAGTGCTTTGGGATATCCTGAGGTCATGAAAAGCTCTACATAAATGTAGGTGGAAAAATTCAGTATCGACCATTTTGGGGCGCTAACATCGCCTGGGCACTAACTTTAGCACCCGCTGCTAATTAGTGCTGGCAAACGCAAAATTGAGTTTTAGCGCCCCACGAGGGAGGTGGAGGGCTAAATCAAGTGCTACACACTTCTCTTAGGGTGCTAATGTCGCAGAGCGGGGCGCTACCTTCAGAGCGCTAATCAAGTTCCGGCGCTGTAAATTAGAGAGTCCTCAGACAGGCTGGCGTCTTCCATTTCTTAAAGGGGAGGTTCAATCATGCTGCACAATGTCACTCTGATCATTGCTGCTTGTGAACTGAGCCTGGAAGGAGCTGCAAGCCTTCATTCAAGCAACTGATGGCTGATCAGACGCCCAGACAGAGAGCTCGCCGGTTCAGCGACCACGCCTTGGAGGCTCTGGTCGCGGCTGTGGTACGCCAACGTGCTCTTCCCGGACACTGGCAGGAGGCCATTGCCACAGCCCTTTATGGGGATGTGGAGGGAGGTTGCCCAGCATGTGTTGGCCAGAAGTGTGGTCCCCAGAACTCCCACACAGTGCCGGAAGAAATTCAATGACCTCACTCGGGTGGTCAGGGTGAGTACATCCTTCAAAAACCCCAACATGCCACCATCTCAACCTCACTCTGTGCACACACTGTATAAACCGCCACATCCCCAACACTCTCCCACCAACTATGCTCACCTACTAAAGTCCCATCTACATCTCACGCCTTGCATACATTCTATCTTCTATGTTTCTATGTTTCTATGTATACATTAACAGCCATTCAACTATGGTAGGCACATATGCCAAACACAAAGCTGCACACTCACTCACTCGCTTTCCTTTTTCTTGCAGGCCAAGCTTGCTCACAACAGGAGGGAGCAGGTACGAACGGGAGGAGGTGAAGTGGACCTGCACCCCCTTACAGACCTGGAGGAGCGAGTGGTCCGCATCATTGCCGCCCATGTCGTGGGCGCTGTGGCCGTTGGAGATGTCGACCCCCTTGGGGCCAACAACGGTATGTTCATCACCACTCCCTCTTCTCTCATACCACTTCCCCCTCACACCACAAGCCTTTACCACTTTCCATCTAAGTATACTGTCTCCATTCCTTGCTCCCGTCCTGCCCCCTCCCCTGATCTTAAACCCACTCTTGTGCCTTTATGCTTTCAGATAATCAGCCACCACATGACCAGCCTGTCCCTCAGCCTCCCAGTGGCAGCAATGTGGGAGAGGAGGAGGAAGAACAAGCCAGAGCCTCACTGCCCCTGTCACCTGAAGGCGCGAGGTCCGATAATGGGGCGATGCGGTCGCTGGAGGGGAGCCTAGTACATGGGTCTGATGTGGGTGAAGCTCCAGGACCCAGTAGGCTGCAGCAACACCACGGGGAAAAGGAAGCTCGGGGGCCATCTCCCCGGAGGGTGAGTTCACACGTGATTCTGCTGCACAAGACTCAGATGAGGACCTCGATGTGGAGGCGATGACCAGGCGAGCAATGGGCATACACACCGAGCTCATGGGTGCAATGGCAATGGTGCCTGAGAGCATGGATGCACTGGCTAGGAGCGTGGAGGAGTCCGCCTCCAGCATTGCGCTCATCTCTGCGCACATCATTGAGCCTATCCTTGGCAGTTTGCAAAGGGTGGCCGACTCGCATGGAGACCGTGGGGACCCAGACCTCATGCCGTGTGTCATGGGTGAGGTGGCAGCAGCTATTGCAGCACAGGCCGAAGCAACGCAACGGCTTAGTGCTGCAATGGAGTCAGTAGTTGCTGGCATACAATCTCAGACTGCTCTCATGCAGTCTCAGATTGATACCACGCAAGCACTGACTGCTGCCATTCTCGCTGGGTCCCCCACTGTCCACCGGGGATCTCACGGTGCCACAGCAGGCCAGCAATCTGTGATCGCGCAGATTGCTCCGGATGCTGAGATTCTGCCCCGGGGGAGTGGCACTCTGTCGGTCGAGCAGGAAGGTGCTGTCCTCTCTCAATCCACCATTGCGCTTGTTGCAGCCTGTAACCCAGCCATCTCAGACTGCAGCCACCCATGCTGAGGTGGTGCAGTCTGCGGCCAGGCCTTCCAGGCCCAGAGCTGGTCGAGGGCGTCCTGCAAGGCCATCTGCAGTCTCTGGCCCCCAGACTCAGCAGCCTTCCACCAGCCTTGCTGCAGCCACTGGGGCCGCATTACGGAGGAGCAGTAGGGTTGGGAGCTCAAAGGGGAGGGAAATCATTGAAGGGGGAGTAAAGAATACATTATTAGCAAATGGGTGTTGTGTGTGTTAGTAAATTGATGTGTTTGTAAATATATTGTTGTGTTTCATTATGAAGAGTTGTGTTTCATAAGAGAGAGTTGTGTTTGACATTAAATTGTTAATTTGACGTTGCACATTTTGTGAAGTTTCTTATTTGACCTTTGCCCGGTGATCGGGGCTGCGAGCTGGATGTAATGATGTGGTTGTGCTGAGGAGTGTTATAATGACAGCCACATGTCCACCAGATATGTCATAGAGCAAGCAATAGGCATGCTGAAGATGCGCTTCAGATGCCTTGACAGGTCTGGAGGAGCCCTTCAGTACGCACCAGCCAAGGTCTCCAGAAACTTCGTCATCTGCTGCGCGCTGCACAACATAGCGCATCAGCGAGGATTGGAGTTGCAGGAGGAGCTTGGCGCATAGCACATATGCTCTTCGGAGGAGGAGGAGGAGGAGGATGAGCAGGTGGAAGACGAGGAGGAGGAGGAGAAAGCTGCGATGCAGATGCAAGATGCAAGCAGTGGCGCACATTGCTACCCGGGAGGCCCGGGATGGTCTCATCATTGCCAGATTTACTTAACTTGCTCCAATTCAGCCACATGGCTGCCACATGTTGTACTAAGTTCACCCCCCCAACAACATCATGACCAATCCATTGCTCTCACCCAAAGGCCCAATGTTAAAGGTTAAATAATGTGTCACCATTCACTCCAAGTGACAAAGCCACTTCCAAGGTTTGAGGCAAAAATGGACAAGACCCGAAAGTGGTGCAAAAAAAAATATTTATGTGTCCAATCAAAACAACTGAAACTTCGCACCAATCTTTGTTGATACACCCATGTGCATACCCTTGTGCATCTACTTTTGTGTCATTTTTCATTTGTGTGTGCTTCTATGAGGTGCAACCCCTGTGGCTTCAGCAGAGGTAGAGGTAGGCTGCTCACTTCCCTGCTGCGACTGCGTAGACACTTTTAGCGGACATCCTTTGGGTTTTGGAGTCTGTGAGGGCCCCACCAAAGTCTGCTCCTCCTGTGACTGTGCAGGGGCAGACTCAGCCATCGGGATCCGACAAAGCATCTGGGGCTCTGACTGAGGGGGCGGCAATGGGGGAGAAGTGTGAACGCTTTGAGAGGAGCCCCCACTTCCACACCCCTCTCACCATCATCCCTCTCATGAGCCACCCACACTTCCCTGCTAGGAAGGAGCTGGTGAGCACCTTGCTGCACAGCAGTGGGGCCATGAGGACCCAAGTCTACGTTTACATCCCTCCTTGCAAGGAGGACTATGAGCGCCTGCCATCTGTTGTCCACAGCTAGCATGTACTCATGTGAGTGGCGCATTTGCTGCTCCATGCAGGTGGCCATTCTTTCCATGGAACAGTCATCACCTGCGACATGGTGGTGCTCATGTTGGAGATGGGCTCCTCTATTCTCTGCACATTTGCAGATATCGCGGCTGTAAAAGATACCAGAGCCTCATGCAATTGCTGCTGCTCCTCCAAGATCACCCTCTTTCTCGATGGCCCACGAGGTTCAGCGTCTGCATGCAGCTTAGCAGAGCTGGGAGTGTCCTGTGCCCTTCAGCGAAAAGTCTCCACTGCTGCCCCTGTTAACACCATCTGCTCTTGCTCACTTGTGAATTGTGCGACACCAGGTGACAACTCTACTCTATGGCACAAAGGACCCACCGAGGTATGCGCTGGTGCTGGGTGCACTTGGGTCTGGTGACGCTGCACCCTCAGAAGCTGGAGGTTCCTCTGAGGAGTTGTCTTCCTCCTCCGGCTGGACAGTGAGGGTGGGGGCAGTTGATGGACCTGTGGGAGAGTAAAGAGATGTATTAGAAGTGTTATAATAACATTACCATTATGCACATCATGACATTTCACTGGCTGCTGACATCAGTCACCATATGGGTGACTGTTGTATGCCATGTGGCTGCATGACATGTCATTCTGTCACCAGGTTGCTGGGATGTGCCCCTCTCATCGTCTCCCACCGCCAGCATCTCTCGAGCTCCTGAAATTTCCAGAGCCACCTCCTCTGCTGCTGTGAGGTGTGCAATCACTTGAGGGCCACCTCCAGTTCTCTCCCTCTCCTTGTTGTTGTGGGCTCTTTTCTCCTGCAAGGAGGGAAAGAAGAGACATTTGAGTGAGCGTGATAGAATGAGTGTAAGGAATGGATGGGCTACATCTGTAGAGGGTGACTATGAGGGAGTGGGGTGCCAATGCCAAATGGCCTCCTTCTGTGGTGTTACTTGCTATGATTGCATTAGGATGAGGCTGAGTGTGAGGGGTGGTTAGTCAGAGAGGGATGTGAGTATGTACATAGAGAGAGGTATGGGTGGATGTGCAAAGTATGTTGGTGTAAGGAATGATGTGCAGGAGTAGGCTTGGGAAGGCAGAGTGATGGGGATGTGTTGACAGGCACTTCAGGATGAGGGTGAGTGTGGCATTGCACTCACCTTTCCTGACCTCATGAGAACATTGAAGCGCTTCCTGCACTGTAACCAGGTCCTCCTCACCACACCCCTTCTGCTGACCTCCTCAGCAATATCCAGCCAGGCTCTCTTTGTTGCTTGTGGAGGTCTTCTTTGCCTGTCAGCAGGGAAAAGGACCTCCCTGCGTGTTCTGACAGCCTCCACAAGTGTATGCCAGGAAGAACCCGAGAACCAGGGTGCAGTACTCTGCCTTTGCCTATCCATGTTTCAAAAGTTTTATCTCTTCTGTGGCCTTTCTTTCACACCTTCCACCCTCCTCTGGAAACCTTCGAGTGAGTTCAGTGCAAGGCTGCTTTAAATATGGGCATTGGAAATGGGTCATCAGTGACATCATCAGACCTGCACCATTTAATAGGAAAACACGCATGACTCTTTCAATTAGGGCCATTAAGTGAAAGTCGCTCTGAGCAACACGTTGCTGAAAACATCGCAGTTCGGACCCACTACACCACCTGCACACACCCAACCCAACGGAAAGGTGAAAATTCTGGCCATGGATTCAGTGTTGTAGTCCTAACAAGCCACTTCACCCCGCCAGTAATGTTGCAGTATATGACAGACAAGCCAAGTGTAGACCGTACCGCACTGAAATTATTAGCAACTCATGCTCAAGTGGGCAAAAATTTGGCAGATGGAGCATAATGTGGGAAAATGTGAGGTTATCCACTTTGGTAGGAAGAATAGAAAAGCAAAATATTATTTAAATGGAGAGAGACCTCAGAATGCTGCGTTACAAAGGGATCTGGATGTCCTCTTACATGAAGCACAAAAAGTTAGCATGCAGGTACAGCAAGTAATCAGGAAGGCAAATGGAATGTTGGCCTTTATTGCAAGGGGGATGGAGTATAAAAGTAGAGAAGTCTTGCTACAGCTGTACAGGGCTTTGGTGAGACCATACCTAGAGTACTGCATACAGTTTTGGTCTCCTTATTTAAGGAGGGATATATTTGCATTGGAGGCAGTTCAGAGAAGATTCACGAGGTTGATTCCTGGGATGAAGGGATTGTCTTATGAGGAAAGGTTGAGCAGGTTAGGCCTATACTCATTGGAGTTTAGAAGAATGAGAGGTGATCTTATTGAAACATATAAGATTCTGAGGGGGCTTGACAGGGTAGCTGCTGAGAGGATGTTTTCCCTCGTGGGGGAATCGAGAACTAGGGGGCATAGTTTCAGAATAAGGGATTGCCCATTTAAGATGATGAGGAGGAATTTCTTCTCTCAGAGGGTCGTGAATCTTTGAAATTCTCTACCCCAGAGAGCTGTGGAGGCTGAGTCATCACAGCAAACAAGTGGTCATTTGGCCCATGATGTCTTTGCTGGAGCTATCCAAAACTAATCCCATTACTCTGGTCTCTCCCTGTAGTCCTGTATCTTTCTCTGCTTCACATATTTATCCAATTTTCTCATGAAAGATGCAATGTGCTCTGCCTCAACCACTCCCTGTCGAAAAGAATTCCAGGTTCCAACAAGCCTCTGCATAAAGTTTCTCCAAACTTCTTTCCTCACTCTTTGTCACAATTTTAAATTGATGATTCTTTGTCACTGACTCCCCAACCAGATGAAGTAATGTTTCCCTATTCACTATCAAACCCTTCATAATATTAAAAACTTCAATTAAATCTTCTCTTACCTTCTCTGCTCCATTGTCAATAGTCACAGAATCTATGCCATAAGCTCTCTATAGCTGTAATGTCTTTTCTATGATGGGTTGACCAGAATTGCAGGAATCCTGTAGGGGGTGGTGTGGGGTGGCGTGTGCGCCCAGTCAGTTATGCCTCTGACTGTTTATGAGCAGTTCAAATCGCTCCCACGCCCCTGGGTTCTAGACACCGGACTTAGGTACAAGGCAGCGATACAGAAAAGACTCGAGTAGAGAGGTGGTTGGATGTAAGCAAAAACCAAGATTTTTATTGAAGAGGAAATTAACACAATCTTATGAAAAAGTTACTAGTATACACTTTTACAGGCAAAATACAGAATAACTATACTTATACAGGGAATGGGGAACACACGGCACATCGAGGGAAAACAACTATCTTAACAATCCCCTTATCCTTATCCCATCCCCTATACCTAACTAGATCAAGCTATGAGGGGTCAGAACTTCATGCTCACCAATCAAAAAGGGTCTGCTGAACTCAAAACAGCGGTTGGGTTCGGGGTTCGCTCTTGGTGCTCTCTGGAGCCTGCCATCGTCACGTGGTCTCCGGGTGCTGCAAGGGCGTTGTCCAGGTTCGAGTACCCCAAAGTTAAAGTCTCTGCTTGGGTACTTTACCTTGCAGGAATGGCGGTTCCTCTTCCTCGGCCGACAGTTTGAGTTTGCATGAAGATGGTCGTAGGTCAGCTGAGACTGAAGGCCCGATGATTCGAAGCCTGTCTTCAGTCGTCTTCCTCAGCTCGTCTCCTCCGTTGTCTTCCTCAGTTCATCTTGCCTCCTCGCCTCATCGCGTCCTGCCTCGCCTGGCCTGAATTGTCCGTGTCCGCCCGATGCAGTGCCTGGGCGATTCCAGATGGAGTGGGGAAAGGCACGGGCAAATGCCAGGGGGTAAGCGTGGGATGGGGAAAGAGCAGCAGCCACGAGGGCGAGGGGCCGGAGCTGGAGCAAGGCTGAGAGCAGAGAGAGAAGGTTGCCGGTGGGCCTACAATTATACTCCTTTGGCTGGCCTTTATCTGCGCGCCAAATCAGGTTAGTTCTTTGTCTTAATTTTGGCGGGCTATTTTAAATAACGGTAGCAATCTACTCTAACTGTTTTTAGATGGCCGGTAATCGCATCTACCGGCCCGATAATTGACTTGTTTTGTCATGAATGCACCTTGATGGGCCTGTCCAGCCTCGATGGCTTCCTTAATCTGTTGCCGATTATTTATGCAAACTGCTCGATGACCTTAACTATAGGCCTAACTGGGTTTAGATTTGTCTCCAATTTGATCTAATACATAATTCAAAGTCCTGTTTGGTTTTAAAATGCAAAGTCTCTCTTCACAGAAACTGCAGCTTTGGTTTCAATTTCTCCATGAGCTGCCTGTGCCGCAGAGTCCAAGTTTAAAAAATCTCACAGGCTTTCTGCCACGAGGCGCGGACGCCATTTTGGGTACCCTTTTTCATTAAAATGTCCATGCAGGGTCCCTTTTTTTATTAATAACCTTTGGGGAAATGTAGAAATTTTGCGAATCTTACAATCCCACCAGGTGAAACTGAGTCGGGGCCAGAAGAAGCCCAAGGAGGTAAGTTTTTTAACTTACTTTTCCTTGAGGGGCCTGTAGGAGGCACTCCCCCCTTCCCGATCTCTAGATGCTCCTGAAATTCCCTTCCTGTGACTTACCTGAGTGCTGGGGACTGTTCCCTTAGACCCGGCCAAAGACCTCCTACTACCGAATATTCCACTCTCACCCTCCGGCCATCTGCCACTTCCTGGAAGCTTGGCGTTCGCTCCGAGTTACACTCCGGCTATAGAGATGACATGGCTTACAAAGTGGAGCAGCAGACGTACTCCTGTTCCTTTAAATCTGATTGATCTGCCCTAGCTCTGATTTTTTGGTTATTTCAAAGTTGATCATCATATAATTTAAAATATTTTACTAAAAATTGTCTTACAGTCAGATAAGCAATAAATAGCAACATTAGCATTTATCCACCCTTCATCCCCCCACCACCCTTACTGATAACATTGCCCAGTCAACTATCATCAGTTTAACTTTACTCTCATCACTGATCCTAACATCTAGTAATGGTAAAACTATTTTTTAAATTATCAATCCATCTTTTATTCCCATTTAATCGCCATAACAGTGTCCTTGACAATTCCTACTGCTTCATGCAGCTCTTCCACATTTGTTTCTGATTCCTTTTTATAAGCACTGCATTTACTACCTTACTGCAAAATGACCTTGTTTTATTGCATTTGGCCTAAGTTGAAAGGAACTTGAAAACTGCCTTCAACTGAATTCATTATTTTGATTTAGGGATCATTAAAGATTGAAAGGGATAGGCCATGGATGGTACAAATTTTCAAAAAAATTTTTTTTCCGTTACTTAAAAATGTCACAATAGTTTTTAGCATAATGTTGTTTAGTTTTTAGTCAGGATCATCTTCTCGATGGATGTTAAGATTATTTGGTGGGTAACTTCATTGTAATTTTCCAGCAAACAGCAAGCCATTAGGATACAATTTGCCTATTCGCTCAAGATAATTTAGCACTAGTATTATGTTGAGGTATTCAATGGGTTGTAGGATGTATAACAAAAGTTAAAAACAGTAACAATCAGAAATGGCCCAAGTAACCTTTATTAATGAGCACATAGAAACATAGAAGATAGGAGCAGGAGTAGGCCATTCGGCCCCTTGAGCCTGCTCCGCCATTCAATGAGATCATGGCTGATCATCCAAATTCAGTACCCTGTCCCTGCTTTCTCCCCATATCCCTTGATCTCTTTAGCCTTAAGAAATATATCCAACTCCTTCTTGAATATATTTAATGAATTGGCCTCTACTGCCTTCTGTGGTAGAGAGTTCCACAGGTTCACCACTCTCTGGGTGAAGAAATTCCTCCTCATCTCAGTCCTAAATGGCTTACCCCTTATCCTTAGACTGTGACCCCTGGTTCTGGACTCCACCGCCATCGGGAACATCCTTCCTGCATCTAGTCTGTCTAGTCCTGTTAGAATTTTATAAGTTTCAATGAGATACCCTCTCATTCTTCTAAACTCCAGTGAGTATAAGCCCAATCAACCCAATCTCTCCTCATACGTCATTCCTGCCATCCCAGGTATCAGCCTGGTGAATCTTCGCTGAGCTCCCTCCATGGCAAGAACATCCGTCCTCAGATAAGGTGACCAAAACTGCACACAATACTCAAGATGTGGTCTCACCAAGGCCCTGTACAACTGCAGCAAGGCATCCTTGTTCCTGTACTCGAACCCTCTCGCTACGAAGGCCAACATACCATTTGCCTTCTTAACCGCCTGCTGCACCTGTATGCTTACCTTCAGCGACTGGTGCACAAGGACACCCAGGTTGCGTTGCACTTCCCCTTCTCCCAATCTATTGCCATTCAGATAATAATCTGCCTTCCTGTTTTTGACACCAAAGTGGATAACCTCGCATTTATCCACGTTATACTGCATCTGCCATGCTTCTGCCTAATCACCCAACCTGTCCAAATCATACTGGAGTTTCTCGGCATCCTCCTCACAGCACACATGCCCACCCAGTTTTGTGTCATCAGCAAACTTGGAGATATTACATCTAGTTCCCTCATCTAGATCATCATTAATATATATTGTGAATAGCTGGGGTCCTAGGACCGATCCCTGTGGTAACCCACTAGTCACTGCCTGCCAGTCGGAAAAAGACCCATTTATTCCAACTCTTTGCTTTCTGTCTGCCAACCAGTTCTCTATCCAAGTCAATACCTTGCCCCCAATCCCATGTGTCTTAACTTTACATGCTAATCTCTTATGCGGGACCTTATCGAAAGCCTTCTGAAAGTCCAAATACACCACATCCACGGGTTCTCCCTTATCTATTTTACCAGTTACATCCTCAAAAAATTCCAGTAGATTAGTCAAGCACGATTTACCTTTTGTAAATCCATGTTGACTTTGTCCGATCCTGTCACTGTTTTCCAAGTGCTCTGCTATTACATCTTTTATAATGGACTCTAGCATTTTCCCCACTACCGACGTCAGGCTTACCGGTCTATAATTCCCCGTTTTCTCTCCACCACCTTTTTTGAATAGTGGGGTAACATTAGCTACCCTCCAATCCATGGGTACTGTTCCAGAGTCTATCGAATTTTGGAAGATGACCAGCAATGCATCTACTATTTCTAGGGCCACTTCCTTAAGTACCCTAGGATGTAGATTATCAGGCCCTGGGGATTTATCGGCCTTCAATCCCGTTAATTTCCCTAACACCATTTCCCTACAAACACTGATTTCTTTCAGTTCCTCCCTCTCATTAGACCCTATGTTCCCCGACATCTTTGGGAGTTTATTTGTGTCCTCCTTTGTGAAAACAGAACCAAAGTATGTATTTAATTGGTCTGCCATTTCTTTGTTCCCCATTATAAATTCCCCTGATTCTGACTACAAGGGACCTACGCTTGACTTCACCAATCTTTTTCTCTTCACATATCTATAAAAGCTTTTACAGTCAGTTTTTATGTTCCCTGAAAGTTTACTCTCATACTCTATTTTCCCCTTCTTAATTAATCCCTTTGTCCTCCTTTGTTGAATCCTAAACAGCTCCCAATCCTCAGGTTTACTGCTTTTTCTGGCCAACTTATATGTCCTCTCCTTGGATCTTTTGCTAGCCCTAATTTCCCTTGTTAGCCACGGTTCAGTCACCTTTTTTGTTTTATTTTTATGCCAAACTGGGATGAACAAATTTTGTAGTTCATCCATGCGATCTTTGAATGCTTGCCATTGCCTATCCACCGTCAACCCTTTGAGTGACATTCCCCAATCAATCCTACCCAACTCGCGCCTCATACCATCGTAGTTTCCTTTATTTAAATTCAGGATCCTAGTCTCTGAGTGAACTACTTCACTCTCCATCTTAATGAAGAATTCTATCATATTATGCTCACTTCGACCCAAGGGGCCTCACACTACAAGATTGCTAATTAATCCTTTCTCATTACATAATACCCAGTCTAAGATGGCCTGATCTCTAGTTGGTTCCTCGACATATTGGTCCAGGTAACCATCCCGTATACACTCCAGGAATTCCTCCTCCACAGTATTGTTACTAATTTGGTTAGCCCAATCTATATGTAGATTAAAGTCACCCATGATAACTGCTGTGCCCTTATTGCATGCTTCTCTAATTTCCCTTTTAATGCCATCCCCAACCTCTGCATTAGTGTTTGGAGGTCTATATACCACTCCCACTAACGTTTTCTGCCCCTTGGTATTTCTCAGTTCTACCCATACAGATTCCACATCATCAGAGCTAATATCCTTCCTTACAATTGCGTTAATCCCCTCTTTAACCAGCAATGCTACCCTGCCTTCTTTTCCTTTTTGTCTATCTTTCCTGAATATTGAATACCCCTGGATGTTGAGTTCCCAGCCTTGGCCACCCTGGAGCCATGTTTCTGTAATCCCAATCATATCTTATTTGTTTACCTCTATTTGCACAGCTAATTCATCCACCTTATTACGAATGCTCCTCGCATTAAGACACAAAGCCTTCAGGCTTGTTTTTTTAACGCCCTTAGACCTTTTAGAATTATTATTTACTGTGGCCATGTTTGATTTAAACCCTTGATTTCTCTGACTGCCACCTTTGTTTTTCTCCTTCCTGTCTTTTGCTTCTATCCTTTTTTCCCTTCCCTCTGTCTCCCTGCTCAGGTTCCCAACCCCCTGCCATTTTAGTTTAAACTCTCCCCCAGAGCACCAGCAAACACTCCCCCTAGGTCCTGCCCAGGTGCAAGCACGACTTAGGGCTTGCTTGTGTGGCGAGAAAGAGGGCAAAATTGTGCTGCAAAGTCTATTGCTGCATTCCCGTCCCCCGAGCTGGAATTCTTCCCCTCTACCTCCGCTGGGATCACTGCTGGCTGTCCCTCCCCCACCTGCCACATGCAAATATTAGCGGGTAAGTCACCTGATTGATCTTAACTGCCCACCCATGCGGTTTCTACTGTGATTGGTGCATCTGTTGATTCTCCCACCTCTCCTCTGCACCACATGCTCTTTATTTTTCCCAAACTCGCTGAAACGGGTGCTCATCTTTTAGCCTTCAGTTCTAATTAGATATTAGCCATTAATTTCCCCGGAGCTGCTCCCGGTCCGGCACCGTTACTCTCTGAAAGTAGTAGATGTTTCCACGCATAAACGGGGTTTCTGCCGCACTTCTGGGGAAGTTAAGGTAGTGGAGCAGGAGCAGCTCCGCGGAAATTTCCAACCATCGGAACCTGTGTTTTCTCTTAACAGACGCTGACTGGCCTGCTATGTATTTCCAGCATTTTCGATTTTTATTTGAGGAGGTCTGATAGGGGTGTTCAGATTTATGAAGGGTCTCATTAAGGCAACTAGGGAAAAAATTATTCCACCAGTCAGTAAATTAATAGCTGGAGAGCATAATGTTAAGATCATCTCCAGAACGATGAAGGGAGAATAATTTTCTAGTGCAGAGACCAGTTAGGACATGGAATGCCCGACCAGAAACAATGGCAGAAGCAGAATCCATAATAGCTTTTAAAAGGGAAGTGGATCAATATTTTAAAAAGAAACATTTAAAGGGTATGGGGAATGGGACTAGACTTTCAGAGAGCAGGTACAGTGAGCCAAATAATGTTGCTGTAAAATTCCAGGATTATATTAAACTGAAATTTCACATACATCTCATTCTTCACTTTCAATGCTGTACCCTAAACAGACGGAGAGTAAAGAAAATTAGTTGCTTTCCCCCTATTACATGAAGAGTTTTATTTATGTAAGAGTGGTATTTGAGGAAACAAATTTAGGGAAATAGAATTGGTGATTTGCCAGGAATCAATCCAAAACACTTACTTCAATGTCTCTGGGGAGATCTCGCAAATTTCATTCAAAATTCTTTCAGTGGAGGTGTGCTCTACTCCTCTAATACAGCGAGCCCCTCCCTTAGAACAGTATAACCTCTGACTCACTGTGGGAAACGCCATAGAAGAGCAACCAGGGCATTAAAAGATCTTAAGAAATTAAAAATATTTCTAAATTTAAGATACAGGGAAATTGCAGGTTGACATAATGTAGATAGAAAAATACACATATTTAATCTTCATTGGCCCAGATTTTGCAGTGGTAATGACAGTGAAACTGTCAGCATTCATCTCATTACCTCTCTGAAACTGACCATAACTGATGTAGAAATTCTGAAGTTGAGGTCAGTCATTCCCTGCCCTGCCATCGGCTTTGCTGTGGGAATCCCCATAGCCGGCAATCAGTGCAATCACTTGAACTGATGAAAACTTCCCATTTTCTGCTCTAATAGCACTGTTAAAAACCCCAAAGTTAAGCCTTGTTTGATGTGGTGTAACTGGGTTTTTAACAGCATTCTGGGTAATAGCTAATGCTGAACAACCGTTCTGGCCCTGAAAATCTAATTTTATATTTGTGGAATGTCAAATTTCTCCATTCTGATAAAAATTATGAGATTTTTGAAATAATAAAAAAATGTAATGTTTGTTTATTCAGCTTCTACCTTAACCCCATGTGTATGTCACAATCTTTATTTCGCTCTCTGTAAATTTTTTTAAATGTGAATGATAATCAGTGCTTTTGATTTGCTGGTTTGCTGTTTGTGAGAATTCTTCAAAGCAATTGGCTGCTTAGACAGTTTGGTGACACCACTGTTTCTGTACCCTGAAGATCCCCTGTAGACAGCACTACAATCAAATTAACGTCAAGAAAGCTAAAGTTTTCGGGATCTCTTTGGGCAGCTTTCTTCGAGGTCAGCGGCAATTATCGTTGCTTCGCCACTGACCGCAAATCCCGGGCCTTTGTCTCCTTGTATCTACATTCATAAGTTTCTGAAAATAAAAGTTATTCACAGTCTTAAGCATCACTGCCAATAAAGAACTCCTCAGATGTGACAGGTCAAAGACATATCCTGTAAATCATACTTCCATATCCACATATCAAACTGCAGATAATTATTTGAAAGACCGTTCCTGTGACAAATATAGGAATATGTATAACATTAGTAAGTGATTTTCAACTGCAGTGCAAATCGGGCACCCTTTAGGCAGTAAGTTTAAAAAACAATTCTCTGCCTACTGCCCTGTTTTTCAGCATGCAAAATACTTCCCTGGTAAACTGTAATGGCTACCATAGATGGTGTGTCTGGGTCAAAGTTCCAGTAAGTGTTTGATCACAAGTTAATCAAATTATAGATTCTCATATGTTCAGTGTTTCATTTTTCACCTTCAAAGGGTTCATCGACCATCAAACTTTTCACCCATTTTGTGAGCTGGAACTAATGCTAAATATGCAGCCAAAGGTTTTAAAACCATTGTAGCGATTTGTGTGCATCGCCACTAAATAATCGAGTTCGACTTCGACGAACTATAAATAAGTTGTTTATTTACAGGAACTGGTTAAATACAACAGGTAAGGTAGCAGGTAAGATGGCTGACTGTAGGAGCACCGTGGTGTAGGTCTTTCCCCAGCGGGGATGCCACGAGGACTAACTAGAAGTTTCCGAGCTCAACTGCTAGCAGGTTCCGAGCTCAACTGCCAGCAGGTTCCGAGCTCAACTGTTGGAAGGTTCCAAGCTCTGACGTCATGACGTCATCACGCAGAATACAAGAATGAAGCCTGAGTGCAGTAACAGATAGGTTAAAGGGGCAACGGCCCAAACAGGTAAGTTATACATACAGTAAGGTAAGTTAAAGGGAATTATGTATCTCAATGTAAGGGACAACCGGTGGTACCGCCACACCATCATCAATTATGTTTTCTACCCATGTCAACTTCAATCTGTAGCTTCATGGCAATACCACAAGCATGCTCCAACCAGTCCAGTCCCAACATTCCAACTGTTCTTATTCAATGTATTCTGTTCTGCCTTATAATTGCAGGAGTTTGTTTTGTTGCCGCCAGTAGGTGGCAGTAAAGGGAAATGACCAGTAGGGTCACTCAACAGGAAGTAGTATAGTGATAGCAAACCAAGGAGGTCACACCACAGCATGGAACGCGCTGCTAGTTAATCCACTGTAATCTTACATCGTTACGCCTTCGAAAGCATTGCCTGTGAGTTGAATGATTTCATTACATATTCATGTTTAAATGTTAGTTATAGCTCATGTATGTAACAAGGTGCATTTCTTTCTTTTGTCTTTCTCAGTTTTACTCCAACCCAATGCAACTGATTTGTATTGTTTCATTGACTTCATGCAAGTGTGGCATTATTAAACACGGAGCTTGGACGCTACATCCTGACTCCATGTCGTTATTGAAAGGAGTTTGGCTGGCTGTCTAACTGCGTACAGACACATACACGTAGGGAGGACAGTACAGCCAAACTCCTTTCAATAACGACATGGAGTCAGGATGTAGCGTCCAAGCTCCGTGTTTAATAATGCCACACTTGCATGAAGCACAGACACGAGCGACTGGGACTCTCCACTCCCTGAAGGCAGGTTAACAGAATGGGAGACATGGAGAAATTCTCTCAAAAATTGGGAGATACCAGCACTCTTCTCCTTCTTTGAGTGGAGGTGCTAATTCAGCATGGTTGCTCTCGAAAACCTTTTCCACGAAGGTAATGAACTGTTCCTTCATTTCGGGCTTTCTATCTAATGTGCGCCGCAGTGATGCGAGGCGTGACAGTGCCTGATTGCGATTGTTAGGCAGAAGAAGCCGGGGTACCTTGAAGGGGAGAGGTGCAACCCAGCTGTTCGCCTCATCTTTGTGAAATTCTTTCTCCATAATATTCATGAAAGCTTCGTCTTCGAAGGAGAGGGCACCTTTGTTATCATCTTTTGTCTTTTCAAACACGATGTGTCCCAGTTTGTCGACAGCTCTGGTGTCAGCCAAGCACCTCCATGCTGTGTGAGAGAAATCACCTTGTTGCTCCCCGCCGTAGCTCGCTCTCTCTTTCAGGTAGATGTGACTTGGGCAGGGAGTGAGGAAAGAGGGTCGTCCGCTTTCTAGCACGTTGGTCTTAAAGGTGCTTATGTTGGGCTTGTGAGCTTGGCCTAGGCACACTTCTCCCATGAGCACCCAGCCTAAGTCGAGTCTTTGGGCAAAGGGGGCATCGTGTGGTCCGTTAACTTGCTCTCTCACCTTATGCGCCTGTACTGTCCTCCCTACATGTATGTGTCTGTACGCAGTTAGACAGCCAGCCAAACTCCTTTCAATAACGACATGGAGTCAGGATGTAGCGTCCAAGCTCCGTGTTTAATAATGCCACACTTGCATGAAGTCAATGAAACAATTGGAGTAAAACTGAGAAAGACAAAAGAAAGAAATGCACCTTGTTACATACATGAGATATAACTAACACTTAAACATGAATATGTAATGAAATCATTCAACTCACAGGCAATGCTTTCGAAGGCGTAACGATGTAAGATTACAGTGGGTTAACTAGCAGCGCGTTCCATGCTGTGGTATGACCTCCTTGGTTTGCTATCACTATACTACTTCCTGTTGAGTGACCCTACTGGTCATTTCCCTTTACTGCCACCTACTGGCGGCAACAAAACAAACTCCTGCAATTATAAGGCAGAACACTCCCCGCCTGGCGTCTATTAGATGCCACTACTTATAAAACATACAGAACTGTGGAATCAATAACACTCAGTCCTCCTTAGGTAAGAGGAGTACGACCTCTGAGATGGGTCTGAAGAACCTTTTGACCGTCCCTTGAACAGTGGCCTTCACATCTAGTTCTGGGCTGGCGAGCTTGAATGATTCTTGTGCTGTATGGTCAGCTTGGTCAGGTTTGTGTAAGAAAGCTGGCCCGGTAAACCACATTGTACTGGAGAGCTGGGAGGCAGGCACTGACCTGGTGGCGAGGTCAGCTGGATTCAGCTCTGTGGACACATAGTGCCACTGGTCGGGGCATGTTGATTGTCTTATTCGCTGAACTCTGTGGCATACATATATGAAGAACCTCTTTGACTCATTGGAGATGTAACCGAGCACAACTTTGCTGTCACAGTAGAATTTCACTGCATCAAGCTTGAAATCTATCTCATCCAGGATGAGATCCGCCATCTCCACCGCTAATACTGCAGCACATAACTCCAGGCGTGGGGTGTCAACTTTGTCTTTCCCAGGACAAATCCCACGTTGCTTTGGCCCTCATCATCCAGGGATCTCAGGTAGGCTACCGCGCCAATAGCTTTCTCGGACACATCTGAGAATACACACAACTCGGTGCGTTTGGATTTGGAGTGTGTCTGGTGAGTAGGTGCGTGGGATATGAAGATTTTTTTGATTTTTTAGAGAATTTTTCCATGTCTCCTATTCTGTTAACCTGCCTTCAGGGAGTGGAGAGTCCCAGTCGCTCGTGTCTGTGCAGAGTTGTCGTAGTAGGGCTCTTCCCTGAATAGTCACGGGCACCACCATGCCGAGAGGGCCAAAGAGCGAGTTGACCGTTGACAGCACTCCACGGCGTGTAAATGGCTTGTCACCTACAGACACTGCAAAGGTGAAGGTGTCAGATTCAATTTCCCAATGTAAACCAAGGCTTAGCTGGGCTGGCATGGTTTTGTCGCTGAGGTCTAAGTCTTTAATGCCCTTGGCGAGATCCTCAGCTGGAAAGGCCTTCATCACTGCTACACTGTTTGAGGCAATTTTGTGCAGCCTCAGGTTGGACTGTGCTAATGAAGCTTGAGTTCGCTTCAGCAGGTTGATGGCTTCTGCTTCTGAAGGTAAGGATATGAGGCCGTCATCAACATAAAAATGTCTCTCCACAAACTGTCTTGTGTCTGTTCCATGCTCGTGTTCTCCCCCTTTGGCTGCAGTTCTGAGGCCATAGATGGAGACTGCAGGGGAGGGGCGGTTACCAAAAACATGGACCCGCATCCTGTATTCAGTGATGTCCTTTGACATGTTGTTGTTGCGATACCAGAAGAACCTCAGATAGTTCCTATGGTCCTCTCTCACCACAAAGCAATAGAACATCTGTTGGATGTCTGCGGTAACTGCTACGAGCTCTTTCCTAAAGCGCATCAGCACGCCAAGGAGGGTGTTGTTTAGGTCTGGACCCATGAGCAGAATGTTGTTGAGTGAGATGCCACACTACTGAGCGCTGGAGTCGAAAACTACTCTTATTTGACTAGGCTTCTGGGGGTGATAAACTCCAAAAATCGGGAGGTACCAGCACTCATCTCCTTCTTTGAGTGGAGGTGCTAATTCAGAATGGTTGCTCTCGAAAACTTTTTCCATGAAGGCAATGAACTGTTCCTTCATTTCGGGCTTTCTATCTAATGTGCGCCGCTGTGATACGAGGCGTGACAGTGCCTGATCGCGATTGTTAGGTAGAAGAAGCTGGGGTACCTTGAAGGGGAGAGGCGCAACCCAGCTGTTCGCCTCATCTTTGTGAAATTCTTTCTCCATAATATTCATGAAAGCTTCGTCTTCGAAGGAGAGGGCACCTTTGTTATCATCTTTTGTCTTTTCAAACACAGTGTGTCCCAGTTTGTCGACAGCTCTGGTGTCAGCCAAGCACCTCCATGCTGTGTGAGAGAAATCACCTTGTTGCTCCCCGCCGTAGCTCGCTCTCTCCTTCAGGTGGATGTGACTTGGGCAGGGAGTGAGGAAAGAGGGTCGTCCACTTTCTAGCACGTTGGTCTTAAAGGTGCTTACGTTGGGCTTGTGAGCTTGGCCTAGGCACACTTCTCCCACGAGCACCCAGCCTAATTCGAGTCTTTGGGCAAAGGGGGCATCGTGTGGTCCGTTAACTTGCTCTCTCACCTTATGCGTCCTCACCACATCTCTCCCGAGCAGGAGGAGAATCTGGGCCTTTGGATCCAATGCTGGGATGCGTGATGCTATGGGCTTTAGGTGGGCATGGTGAAGTGCTGTCTCAGGCGTTGGTATCTCCGATCGGTTGTTCGGGATTTCATTGCACTCTATCAGTGGCGGTAAGTCTATGCTCACCCCTTCACTCACTGCCTCAGCACAGAACCCATCTGCTTTCCTTCCTGCCATCTCCAAGAGTCCGGCACAGGTTCTCAGTGAGTAAGGGACTGGGCTACTCTCGACACCAAATATGTCAAAAAAGTCTGACCGTGCGAGTGACCGGTTACTTTGGTCATCGAGTATTGCGTACATGTTAACTGAGCGGTTGTGCTGTCCTTGTGGGTAGACTCTTACAAGGCATATTTTGGAACACGATCGTCCTGTGAGGCCTTGGCCACACACCTCAGTGCATGTGGAGCTCACCGTTGGTGCAGCGGTAAGGGTTCCCTTTCTCTCGTCTCCGGGCTCAGAGTTTTTGATTGTTGGCTTTTCCGTTGTGGGGGTAGGACCTGGGTGCATAGCTGTGCTGTGGCGGTCACTCTCACACTCCCTGCATCTCAACGCTGTCCTGCAGTCTCTTGCAGTGTGGGAAACGGAGGCGCAACACCTAAAACATATCCCATATATTATCTTTGAGGTAGGCTCTGCGTTCATCTATGGTCTTGTTTCTGAAGCCTCTACATTTTGCGAGCGGATGAGGTTTATGATGGATGGGGCAGTGTTTTCCGGGATCGTCTTCATTCTTTGCTGCATCTATGCTGATGTCGGTCTTTGCAGTGACATCTGTCTTATGCACAGATATAGGCATTCTTGTGCCTATGTACTTTGGCATGGGCTCCTCATACTTTGAGGGTCCACTACAGTAGCTGGACAGGGCAAAGCTTGGGTCATTTCTAATTCTGGCCTCTCTGCAGATAAAGTTCACAAAGAAGGAAAATGGGGGAAACCGCATGTGGTTGTCTTCTTTGAATTTTGAACCTACGTTGATCCATTTTTCTTGGAGAGGGTGGGGCAACTTCTCCACTATTGGGTTGATGCCGCGAGCAGTATCTAAATAGGAGAGCTGAGGTAAGTATCCGTCTGTTTTGGCTGCCAGTAACTCCATTAAAAGGTCTCCGAGTTCTCTAAGCTTAAGGTAGTCTCTGTTACCTATTTTAGGAAAGTTTTCCAGTTTACTAAAGAGGGCTTTCTCTATCACCTCAGGAGCGCAGTAACACTCCCTGAGTCTTGCCCAGACCATTGTAAGGGCTGTGCTTGGATCATTTGTGTACACAAACCGGATCCTACGGGCATGTTCTGACGATTCTTTGCCCAGCCATGATGACAATAAATCCAACTCCCCACTAGCACTCAGGCTCAAGCCGCCTGTGGCATTAAGGAAGGATGACTGCCATGCTCTAAAACTCTCTGGCTTGTCGTCAAATTTTGTGAGACATGTCCTTACAAGTTCTCTACGTGCCAAATATTGGGCAATGGCTGTCATATTGGGAGTCTGTGCATGGGTTGCCAGGGTATGCTCACATCAGAAGGGTTGCGATTGGATGGGAGACTGCCATGCCGGGTGACCTGTTCTAACCTTTAAAAAGGGTTCTTTTTTAATGTGAGGAATTTTGGCATAAGTACCTTCCAAGTGGTTGGGAGCGGCGGATCGAGGCACAGGTTTCTTCGGGAGCGCTGCAAACTCTCCTTCGTGTGACCAGTCATCAATAACAAGGAAGGGGTCGTCATCAGTGTAGCGTGAATGATCCACCTGAGTGACCTCATGTTGGGCTGGTGATGGCGATTCCATGTTCTCATGCGATGGTTCAAAGTTTAGGAAGGAGGAGATGTCTGTGCATGTCCTAGCCTGCTCCTGGACATAGTCGCTTGTCCGCCTCTCAGTGCTTTGAGGTGATGCAGGACAAGCAATGCTGCGGTGCTCTCCCACCTCTGCTTCTAGTGCCGCTTCCCATATCTCCGCCTCAGCAGTAGCGGCAGCTGCTTCTTTCTCAATGTGTAGTGCCTCCAGCGTGGCGTCCAATGTAGCAGCCTCTGCTTGTAGTCGGACCTTCTCTTTCTTCACAGCCAGTTCCTGTTTAGCAAAGGTCACGCGAGCCTGTGCCGCTTTAGCTTTAGCCCAGGCTCTAGCTGCTGCTACACTGGCTGTTGATGATCTAGATGAGCGTGTACTTCTTGAGCTGGTCACAGATCTCTGCTCATCTTGGAAGCTCTTGCCGTCCATGATTGCACCGTGCTGCACTGCGAATGTTGCTTGTTGTGCCAGCTGATGACTTGCCTTTTTACTGTACTGTCCTCCCTACGTGTATGTGTCTGTACGCAGTTAGACAGCCAGCCAAGCTCCTTTCAATAACGACATGGAGTCAGGATGTAGCGTCCAAGCTCCGTGTTTAATAATGCCACACTTGCATGAAGTCAATGAAACAATACAAATCAGTTGCACTGGGTTGGAGTAAAACTAAGAAAGACAAAAGAAAGAAATGCACCTTTTGTTACATACATGAGCTATAACTAACATTTAAACATGAATATGTAATGAAATCATTCAACTCACAGGCAATGCTTTCGAAGGCGTAACGATGTAAGATTACAGTGGATTAACTAGCAGCGCGTTCCATGCTGTGGTGTGACCTCCTTGGTTTGCTATCACTATACTACTTCCTGTTGAGTGACCCTACTGGTCAATTCCCTTTACTGCCACCTACTGGCGGCAACAAAACAAACTCCTGCAATTATAAGGCAGAACATATTCCCTAGTAAGAAATTAACCCTATTTAGAGGTTCATTGTTAAACCTGAATTACACTAATCCATACTTGACTATGAACAAAGAAGAACATTCAAACTGAGGATAGATTTTCCTGATCCTTGCTACCCACTTCCTCAGGTGTAAATGTCGGAAATTAGCAATAGAGATAATTTTACTGGGTTTCTGCCCCATTTACATTGCCCTGGGATTTCCAGGGTTTCCTGAAGAGTCAGAGCTGGTCCAGCAGCTGCAGTGGATGCTGGCCCATCACAGCTATGTTATGGAGTTGGGAGAGGGTGTTCCTGGCCTCCCGCCTCATTTTTCTGGGACACTCCAGGCTGGGTGCCCCAGTGCAGAGGTGCCCAGTGAAACATGGTGCAATGGGCTCCCTCTGCCCCACCAACTCCTCTGTAGACTAGCTGTGAAAATGAGGATAAGTGTTGGGGAAAAGCCCAAATTGTAACAGTCCCATCAGTGCATCTGAGGAGAAGGCAGATAAAGGCAACAAGAAAGTACTGGAGGAGTGAGAGGGAACAGGTTTTACTGAGAACAGACATTCATCCTTCTAGAGCTGTAGTGCAATCAGGAAACAAGAAAGTTAGGAGGATAACATCTCAACCACAGGATCCTCTCTACAGGACAAGATTAGGCATTTATGCACCTACAAAACATGAAGGGACACAGCTTCACACCTTCATGCAGCAGGAAAGAAGTGACCTGCAATATATGTGGGTAGAACAAATGAAGGACAGAGACATGATGAGTTGTTAGTTCATGTGCTTGCTTTATTAGACCAGAGCGAACTGAGCATGCTCATATTAAACCATGTGACAAACCATGCGATAATACATTACACTGCTTTCCCCCTTTTAAAAAAATGTATATATTCCCCTCTCAAATACAACAAAACTCTGGTCCCACTTTCCCAGCATTACATGTAACACACAACAAAAACTCCTAGCTTTTTTTCTTTTAAATGAACTACAAAGCCTACAAATGAACTACAAATCCAGCTTAATAACAGGTTTGTGGAACCTTCCTGATCTCCTTACAGAAGGGTTTGGTGTTGAACCAATTTGCGGGCTGCTTTGTTTTGGTTCCGAACTCAAAGATGATCCTGTTTGAACCTGTACTTCAGTTACTGAAGTCTGAACTGAGTCAAACTCATGTATGAGTTCATGATTAAGTGGTTCAAGATCATGTCTTGGTTCATCTCGAGCAGAGATCATTTGATCTACATGAACACTTCGGATGTTGTCACCAATTTCAACCAAATATCTCTTGGCTCCACCAACCTCTACTATGGTTCCTACATCCCACTTGTGTGAACTCGACTTTCCAGGGGGACTGAGAACACGAACACACTTGTTTTGTCTGAAACTGAATTCTTTCTAATTGCTGTCATAATAACGTTTCTGACTCAACTGTTTCTGTTCAACTCTTGAGGCTACATATGTTTGAACAAGACTCAATCATGTTCTCAATCTCCTCTTCAACAAGAGTTCTGCTGGAGTATGTCCAGTTGTAGTGTGTGGTGTAGTTCTGTACTTCAGCAAGAAATGTGCCAAATGTTGCTTCATGCTGAGTCCCGAACAACCCTGCAACACTTGCTTTTTGAGAGCTTCTTTTACTATTCTGACTGACCTTTCGGCTGCTTCTGAGGCTGGATGATATGGTGGAACGAGAGTGTGTTTGATACCGTTCCGTTTCAAGAATTCTTGGAATAGAACAGACCGCAACTAAGTGCCATTGTCAGAAACAAGCTCTTCAGGTAAGCCATGGCATGTAAAGATAGACCACAACACATCTATTGTACATTCAGTTGTATTATTTGAACCCATGTGTTTCACTTCAATCCACTTTGAGTGACTATAAGTACCAGGAAATAATCATCTGCTTTCTCACAGAAGTCTACATGTACTCTCTGAAAAGGTCTACTTGGCCATGACCACGGTTGTAGTGGATTTTTGGGTGGTTTGTTTCTGCAATTTTGGCAAACACTGCATTTGCTGACCAGTGATTCAAGATCACTGTCCAATCCAGGTGAGTAAACAAAGCCTCTTGCAATTGATTTCATACTGATGATCCCTGGATGTTCAGTATGAAGTTCGGCCAGAATTCTATCTCTCAAAGAAGTAGGTACCACCACTGTGTTTCCCCACTTGATATAACCTTGTTCACAAGACAATTCAGTACAACGGTTATGGAATGGTTTCAATCCTGGGTCCATACACTGATCAGTCCATTCATGTGTTTTCATACATTCTTTTCAGTACTGAGTCCTTTTGCATCTCATCTGCAATCCCAGTTGCATCTACGGGAAAGCCTTTGTCAACTGCACCTAGCGTGAAAATAACACCTTCACTCCCAACACGAGTCCTCATGTGGCAACCTGGACAAGACATCTACGATTGCGTTTTGCTTTGAAGTGCGATATTCAATCATGTAGTCATATTGTGACAACGACACTGTCCAACGTTGCATTCTTAATGCGGCCATTGCAGGGATGGCAGATTTGGGCTCCAATATTACTAGGAGCGGTTTGTGATCAGTTATCGGGGTAAACTTTCTGCCGATCAGGAACTGTTGGAATTTCTTGATTATAAACACTATGGCGAGTGCTTTGAGCATAGTTTCTTTCGCTCTTTGTGAGGGTTCACGATGCAAACGTGATTGGCTTCTCTTGGCTGTCATTCATTACGTGGCTTATGGCAGCTTATGACAGCTCCCGCACCATAGCTAGAAGCATCACATGCTAACTTAAGCTCATGTTTTGTGCCGTAGAGCACAAGTAGAGCATCGCTAGAGAGACTTCTCTTACAAGCGTCGTAAGCTTCCTGTTGCGCTTTTGTCCATTTCCATTGGACATCCTTCTTGAGGAGCTCGTGCAATGGAACTATCATGGTCGCTAACTCAGGTAAGAAACGTGCGTAGTACTGGACCATTCCAAGGAAAAATCTTAACTCAGACGCGTTCTGTATTGGAGCATTGATGACAGCATCAACCTTTTCCTTCACTGGTTGCAAGCCATTTGCATCAACTTTCAGACCAAGGTACACAACCTTGGGCTGCACAAAAGCACATTTGCTCCTCTTCAATTGGACATTTTGGGCATTCAACCTTTGAAGCACTAAATTTAACACTTCTAGATTTTCTTTGCTCCTTGTGATCAGCACATTGTCTTGATTGCATAAGCAATTTGGAATTCCTTGCAAAATCTTATCCATCGTAGCCTGGAAGATTTTGGGGGGAGGACTTTACACCATCCAGTGTCAGCTGTGGCTCAGTTGGTAGCACACTCGTCTCTGAGTCAGAAGGTTGTGGGTTCAAGTCCCACTCCAGGGACTTGAGCACATAAAGCTAGGCTGGCACTCCAGTGCAGTGCTGAGGGAGTGCTGCACTGTCGGAGCTACCATCTTTCAGATCAGATGTTAAACCGAGGCCCTGTCTGCCCTCCCAGGTGGACATAAAAGATCCCATGGCACTATTTCGAAGAAGAGCAAGGGAGTTCTCCCCGGTGTCCTGGCCAATATTTATCCCTCAACCAACATAACAAAAACAGATTATCTGCTGTTTGTGGGAGCTTGCTGTGCGCAAATTGGCTGCCGCGTTTCCCACATTGCAACAGTGACTCCACTTCAAAAAGTACTTCATTGGCTGTAAAGTGCTTTGAGACATCCGGTGGTCATGAAAGGCGCTATATAAATGCAAGTCTTACTTTTTTTCTTTCATACGGCAACTTGGTTTTTAGTACAGCCCTTTGTTTGTGTTGATGGTGAGATACTGTTGTCTTTGTCAACATTCAGCTGAGCGTAAGTTTGCGACAGGTCAAGCTTGGAGAAAACCTTTGACCCAGAAAGTACTACATACAAATCTTGCAATGTAGGTAACGGGTAGTGCTCATCATCAATTCAATTCAATTCAATTCAAAATCGCTTTATTGGCATGATAAGGTACATCTTATGTTGCCAAAGCATCGAAAAACATTTATGGTTGAACACATAAACGCAGATCTATTCATACAGTGTATAAACAGATATATCCCTGAGTGTATAAATATACATTCGTATAATTTGTATATACTCTTTTCTTAGGTTTACTGGTTGTCCCTCTGTTTATGGCAAGCTGTAACATAGTGTGCCGCTAAGGTTACACAGTTTCTCTGTTCCCCTAGTAGGTATGGGAGTTTTTGGTCGTCATTCAAATTTCTGAATTCAGGGCATATTTGTGTGAATTTTTGGTAGAAATTCTCCCTGATGCCCTGATATTTTCCACAAGCTGTGAGGAAGTGCATCTCTGCCTCCACCACTCCCTGACTGCAGTGAGAGCATATCCTGTCCTCTCTTGGCAGCCGGGTCTGTCTGTGTCTGCCTTTTTCGATCGCCAGGCTATGTTCACTAAGTCTGTACCTTGTCAAGGTTTTTCTCAGTTTGCTATCCTTTACCATGGTCAGGTATTCAGCCATGTTGTATTGTCTGTTTAGGGCCAAGTAGCAATTGAGTTTGCTTTGGGTTTTTGTTGTTTCTGCCCAATATGACAGGTATTTTTCCTTTTGCTTAGTGACAATTGTGTTGGGTCGAATTCTCTGTGCTACGATGTCACTGTCCTGGGGCTGGTTATTGTTAGTAGTGTTAGTGGTTGCTTCACTGAGTCCCAGGACTAGTTGACTGAGGGTATTCTTCTTTATGGTCCTCTCTTGGCATTTCAAGGCTTCGTAATGATAGCAGTGGGGGTTGCTCATTTTTAGGTGTTTCCAAAATTTGGTGGCTCTTTTTTGGATAGTAATTATTAATGGATATTGGCCTAGTTCTGCCCTGCATGCATTGTTTACGGTTTTCCTTTGAGTCCGGAGGATACTTTTACAGAATTCTGCATGTAGGATCTCAATTGGGTGTTTGTCCCATTTTGCAAATTCTTGTTGTGTTAGCGGTCCCCACACCTCACTGCCATAGCGTGCAATTGGTTCAATTACTGATTTAAAAATTTTGAGCCAAATGCTAATTGGGATTTCTATTTGGATTGATCTTTTAATGGCATAGAAAGCCCTTCTAGCTTTCTCTTTCAGTTCATTCACAGCCAGATGAAAATTTCCCATAGAGCTGATTTTTAAGCCCAAGTATGTGTAGTTAGTGGTTTGTTCAATTTTAGTTGTTCCTAGTGTGAAATTTATTCTGGGTCCCTGATGTCTGCATCAACTACTTGGTTGATAGTAACTTTGTAGTCACTGCACAAGCGTACAGTTTTGTCTGCTTTGGGTGCTACCACAATCGGGGTAGCCCATTCATTTTCTCAGTTTTTACTAGCACTCCATTCTCTCTGAGCTTCGCTAGCTTTCCTCCACCTGACTTTTCAACGCATAGGAGACCGGCCTTGCCTTACAATAGACAGGTTTCGCGTTGGACTTGATGCAGATATACGCGTCATACCCAGTGATGCCCTCATAACTGCCTGAGAACATGCTTTTATACTTGTTCAGCATTGTGTCAAGTTGCTTCTTTGAAGCATCTACGCTGAAGACGTTTTTCCAGTCTAGTTTTAAATTTCTCAATCAGTCTTTGCCCATGAGGGTTGGCCTGTTGTTGTAGCTCGCCCCAATAATAGGCAGCTTTACTGACTGGGCATTGTGTTGAACTGTACATTCCATTTGTCCACATGTCTCTAGGATTTCTCTGGAGTAGGTTTTTTAACTCTACAGTACTCTTTGTAAGTAGTATTTAATTAAACTTACCCTCATATGTGTCCTTACTCATGATAGAGCAGTCTGCCACTGTGTCAATACACATATCAATATACTGCTCATTGATCAAAAGTTTTGTATGGAAGTCCTCACGACTGCTAGCATTGCTGCTAGTGGCATAGATACTGTAGACGCCTAGTTCTTCAACATCACGTGTGTTCACTTCAATATTGTGAACTCTTCCCTTTTGTTGTCGCTGCTTTGCATTGCCACTAGAATGGTTCTTACTTCCCGCTTTAGATTTAGCTCTGCAAGCTGTTGAAATATGGCCTTGCTTCTGGCAGTGAAAACACTTCGCATTTCTATATTGGTAGGACTGTGGTGAGTAATTTCCATTGTAGCGATAACAATTCACCAAACTGCTCTCACCAACATGCTTTTGATTTGGACTCACAGCTTTAGGTTTGGTGGTGGCTTTGTGACTGTAGATCTCAGCTGCTCTAGTCACTTGAGTTGGATGGAGCTCCCTAGCATTCTTAGACGCCATCTCCATAGATAGGGCAATTTTGCGTGCTATGTCAAGCATTAGCTTCAGAGGGTTCAGTAACTTGGACTGTGTGCGCTCATCCACCAGTCCACACACAGATTTATCTCATACAAACATAGACATAGAAACATAGAAACATAGAAGATAGGAGCAGGAGTAGGCCATTTGGCCCCTCGAGCCTGGTCCGCCATTTAATGAGATCATGGCTGATCATCCAAATTCAGTACCCTGTCCCTGCTTTCTCCCCATATCCCTTGATCCCTTTAGCCTTAAGAAATATATCTAACCCCTTCTTGAATATATCTAATGAATTGGCCTCAACTGCCTTCTGTGGTAGAGATTTCCACAGGTTCACCACTCTCTGGGTGAAGAAATTCCTCCTCATCTCAGTCCTAAATGGCTTACCCCTTATTCTTAGACTGTGACCCCTGATTCTGGACTCCCTCGTCATCGGGAACATCCTTCCTGCATCTAGTCTGTCTAGTCCTGTTAGAATTTTATAAGTTTCAATGAGATCCCCTCTCATTCTTCTAAACTCTAGCGAATAAAACCTAATCGACCCAATCTCTCTTCATATGTCATTCCTGCCATCCCAGGTATCAGCCTTGGGATGTTTTACTACGTTAAAGGCGCTATATAGATACAAGTTGTTCTTGTTGTTATTTGAACAAATGAAGGACAGCGACACGATGAGTTGCTAATCCATGTGCTTGCTTTATTAGGCCAGAGCGAACTGAGCATGCTCATACTAAGCCATGTGACAAACCATGTGATAATACATGACATGACCCAAAGACTGAAATGTGTTTGATGCTCTAGCTGTATTTTGACATTGCAGCACAGGCTGAATGTGATTGTGCACAGTTAGTTGAATAGGTTGCCTTTTAGTTAATTCTCTGTTTCACTCCCACTCTGACCTGTCTGTCCTTGCTCTCTTAAACTGTTCTACTGAAGCTCAGCAGAAACTTGAGAAATAGCATCTCATCTTTCGATTAGGCACTTTACAGCCTTCCAGAATAAACATCGAGTTCAACAATTTCAGATTATTACCACTGCTCCCACTTTTTCAGGCCGCAGGTGCTGGTAATGATTTTGCTTTTACCATTTACACCTCCTCTAGACCCATCTTTTGTTTCTTTACTTGTCCCATTACCATCCCCTTTTGTCTTGCACTATTATCTGTTTTGTCATTTAAATCACTCCTGCCTTCCATCCTATCACAGACCTTCCCTTTTGTTCTTTCTGCCCCTCCCCCTCCCCTTGCACTTGCTTAAAACCTGTTACATTTCTAGCCTTTGCCAGTTCTGACAAAAGGTCATTGACCTGAAACGTTAACTCTGTTTCTCTCTCCACAGATGCTGCCTGACCTGTTGAGTATTTCCAGCATTTTCTGTTTTTATTTCAGATTTCCAGCATCCGCAGTATTTGGCTTTTGCCTTTTAGTCAATCTGCTAGCTGCATTAATCCACAACCAGCCACTTGGCTGCATCTCGGAGATGTTCATCTTTGAGTTCTCTGACAGCCAGTCTAATGTAATTGCTGGCACAGCTCAAGCGTCACTGTGACTCAGACGATGACACTGTAGCAAAGTGCCTTCTCCTGAAGGTGTGCATCAAGTCGTGTTTAGAGCCAGTAGTAATCAGTAGGAAAGTTAACGTCTGCTGTATATGTGTAAAATTAAAGGGTCACAGTCCTTGACAAACTTTTCTTGTTTGTTTATTGAACACTCGATGTGATGAACTCAATCACAGTAAAAGCTTAATCATGTTGTTTGCATGGCAAAAATGACTAAGAAATAAAGAAAGACTTGCATTTCCATAGCGCTTTTCACAACCTCTAGACATGCCAAAGTGCTTTACAGCCAATAAAGTACTTTTGAACTGTAGTCACTGTTGTAATGTAGGACATTCCTGCTTTCCCTCCACCAACAGGGGAAGATATCCCTTCATACCTGTGGTGCCCCTACATAACTAATTTTATCAGTGCAAGTGCCTTCATTAAAGGAACAGCTCTGTGTAAAATTCCAATATCATACATAACATCAAATAAATTACTATCAGGCATGGAGCCAGAAACCAAAGGGTATATTTTCCAGTCCTGAAAGGTGACCTTGTACTATAATCAGATGTCAGCCTATTTGCATGAAATCATGGCGCTCCTGACATACAGCACATGGGTTTAGTAATTTGACCTTACAATGTCTGTTTTTCTGGCGTGAAATGGCCTCCTAAGCTGCCAATATAGCAGGCAGGAAGCATATGCTCATTACGAGCTGGTTGTGCAGAACCCACCATACTGTTATAGGCAATAAACTTGGCGTGTTGGACCCACGCCTGAAACAGGCATGAGGCACTTTGCATATTCAAATAATGGGCCTAACGCTTGTTTGAAGCCCCCCCTGCAATATTGGGTTGCCCTGAATGCAGCCAGTGCTGGGCTGGCTCCTTTCAGGTTTACATGTGGTCTAACAGGCGGCTCTTAAAGGGACCGTGGCAGGCTGCAACCAACAAGGTAAGTGTTTAAAATATACTTACCTGAATGCTCCTCCTGACCCCACATTAAAAGCTTTTGCTGTTGGCGTCACAGCGACCCGATCTTTGAATCCTCTTCGATGGCGAGCTGCCTGGGGACGCTTGTTATGTGCCTGCAGCTTGCAGGCTCAATGATAATGAGGCCCGAGGCCTAATATCACAAGTGCCTCAGGCTTATCCATTCTGCTGGGGATTATTCCCTGTGCCCCCTGCGCGCCCATTTTTAGGCATGTTCAAATTTCTAGGCTAGCAAGTGTTGAGAGCACATTGTGTTGAGAGAGGGTAATTTGGCTCCAGCCAGTTACAGGGCTGTTTTTTGCCCTTAAAGTTTCCCTGTTCCTAAAGATGAGGAGAAAAATACTGCAGCAAGTACATGTGGCAGTACGGTATCTTTTAATGAAGCAGCTTTGGAGGAGACAGTGGAGGAAGTCTTGCAAAGAAGGGTGGCCCTTTTGGAACTCATGGTCACCCTTCAGCAAAGAGCAGTGCCCAAGCAGCCTGTCTACTGGACAAGTGATAAGGATGCCTCCCCTGGTAAACAGAGCATCAGTCACTTGTTTTAAGCAGGAATGAATTATTAATGGGCTTATACCCAATGTCCCCTGCAGCTAGGGCTACCAACTCTGGTTGGATGTATTCCTGGTCGTTCCATCACATGACCTCCTGCCTCTAATTGCCCCGCCCATTCAAACAGCCTTTTCCCCATCTCCAATATTTTTATAGCACATAAACAAAAGTGTTCAAAAGTAAATGAAAAATAAACACACCATTTTTTTAATGTCCCTAAATGTTTCTCCTGCGTTACTTGCAGCAGTGTCCAGGAGATTGATCTTTAATTCCTGGAGACTCCAGGTCAACCCTGGCGGGTTGGTAACCCTCCCTGCAGCAGTCTGGAAGGATGCTGTAGCATAGAAGCTTACTCCATGATGACTGCTGTTCCAGTCCTTAATGTTGCTTGTAAATCAGGCTGTAGCAGATAGTACTAAGTTTGTAATGTGTTGAAGGCAGGTCTCCCCTGACATGCCTATGTAGAAGTGGCATGGTCTGTACATATGTGTTCTGGGGGTAGTGATGGATGCACACAGTGACATTAAGAACAAAAGAACATAAGAAATAGGAGCAGGAGTAGGCCATACAGCCCGCCGAGCCTGCTCTGCCATTCAATAAGATTATGGTCAACTTCTACATCGACTCCACTTTCCTGCCCTATCCCCTTATCCCTTGATTCTCTTAGTGCCTGAAAATCTATCAATCTCAGATTTCTGCCTTGACTATACTCAACTGAGCATCCACAGCCCTCTGAGGTAGAGGATTCCAAAGATTCACAACCCTCTGAGTGAAGAAGTTTCTCCTCATCTCAGTCTTAAATGCCTGACCACTTAACCTGAGACTATGGGCGAGAAATTGATGTCCTTACCGCCACCGTGGAAAAATTATGGCCGCCGCTCTTGCACCAGCTGGAGGCGGTCCCGGCGCCAGCTGCCATATTGGTCATCCCCTTTGCGTTGCCGGTAACCGACAGCGCCCTGAAAAAAAAATGGCATCGTGATGACGTCAGTCAGCGTGCAACGCTGACTTAACATCACCTACGTAAACTTCGACCCTAGTGCTCAAGTCATCGCTGGGTCCTAAGCATGCCAGGTTAACCTGCCGTGCAAGCAGGCTGACAGACGCTGACAGGGGCGATATCTGCAGCTGTTAAAGAGATACACACATCAATCAGGTAAGTTTGAATGGACGGGTTTGGACTTTTTTTTATTTTATTGACGTGGTGGCTTGCTGCAATAGATGTGAAAAGTTTTTTAAGTGTTTTGGGAGTGCTGCTGGATGCTTGCAAGGGCTCGGATGGTAAGTGAATGCCTTTGAGAAAACAGAACATGCTGCGAATACTCAGCAGGTCACGCAACATCTGTGGAGTTTACGCCTCAGGTCAACATGCTGCCTGACCAACTGAATATTTGCAGCATTTTATGCTGTCATTTCACATTTACAGCGTCCGCTTGCAGAGGGAAGAGGAAGACACAGAAGAGGAGGAAGCCGAAGAGGAGTAATCAGACAGAAGGATGCATCCCCGACAGCCCCTTTCTGGCCGGCATTTCCAGGATGGAATCATCTGCCTGCGGTCCCACTGACTGGGCAGGATAAGAACATAAGAACATAAAAAATAGGAGCAGGAGAAGGCCAATCGGCCCCTCGAGCCTGCTCCGCCATTCAATAAGATCATGGCTGATCTGATCCTAACCGCCAATCCACTATCACAGAACCATCTCCTGAATCTAACAGAATTAGACACACGAAATAGGAGCAGGATCAGGCTACACGGCCCCTGGGCCCGCTCCGCTACCCACAGGGCCATGCCCGATCCGAACCTAGACTCATGTCCAAATTCCTGCCCGCTCCCCGTAACCCTTAATTCCCTTCTAGGAAACTGTCTATTTCTGTTTTAAATTTTTGTAATGATGTAGCTTCTACAGCTTTTTGGGGCAGCATATTCCATGGACCTACCACCCTCTGAGTGAAGTAGTTCCTCCTCATCTCAGTTTTGAAAGAGCAGCCCCTTATTCTAAGACTATGCCCCCTAGTTCTAGTTTCACCCATCATTGGGAACATCTTCCCCGCATCCACCCGATCCAACCCCTTCACAATCTTATATGTTTCAATAAGATCGCCTCTCATTCTTCTGAACTCCAATAAGTAGAGTCCCAATCTACTCAACATCTCCTCATATGTCCATCCCCTCATCCCCGGGATTAGCCGAGTGAACCTTCTTTATACTGACTCGACAGCAAGTATGTCCTTTCTTAAGTATGGACACCAAAACTGTACGCAGTATTCCAGGTGCGGTCTCACCAATACCTTGTACAACTGAAGCAATACCTCCCTATTTTTATATTCTATCCCCCTAGCAATGAAAGCCAACATTCCATTGGCCTTCTTAATCACTCGCTGCACCTGCATACTAACCTTTTGAGTTTCGTGCACCAGGACCCCCAGATCCCTTTGTACTTCAGTACTTTCCAGTTTCTTGCCATTAAGATAATAACTTGCTCTACGATTTTTCCTGCCAAAGTGCATAACCTCACACTTTCCAGTATTGTATTCCATCTGCCAAATCTCTGCCCACTTACTTAGCCTGTCTATGTCCCCTTGCAGGTTTTTTATGTCCTCCTCACTCACTACTTTCCCTCCCATCTTAGTATCATCTGCAAACTTTGATATGTTACACTCGGTCCCCTCCTCCAAATCGTTAATATAGATTGTAAAGAGTTGGGGACCCAGCATTGACTCCTGCGGAACACCACTAGTTACTGATTGCCAGTCTGAGAATGAACCATTTATCCCAACTCTCTGCCTTCTGTTAGATAGCCAATCCTCTATCCATGCCAGAATATTACCCCCAATCCCGTGATTTTTTATCTTAAGCAATAATCCTTTGTGTGGCACCTTGTCAAATGCCTTTTGGAAGTCTAAATACACTACATCCACTGGTTCCCCTTTATCCACCCTATACATTACTTCCTCAAAGAACTCCAGCAAATTTGTCAAACATGACTTCCACTTCATAAAACCATGCTGACTTTGTATTAAATTATGATTATCCAAATGTCCTGTTACTGTCTCCTTAATAATGGACTCCAAAATTTTACCTACCACAGATGTTAGGCTAACCGGTCTATAGTTTCCAGCCTTCTGTCTACTGCCCTTTTTAAATAAGGGTGTTACATTAGCAGTTTTCCAGTCTGCCGGGACCTTTGCCGAGTCCAGGGAGTTTTGGAAAATTATTACCAATGCATCCACAATCCCTACCGCCACTTCCCTCAAGACCCTAGGATGTAAGCCATCAGGTCCAGGTGATTTATCCGCCTTGAGTCCCATTATTTTACCGAGTACCACTTCCTTAGTGATTTTGATCATGTTTAGCTCCTCCCCCCCTTTAGCCCCCTGTTTGTCCAGTGTTGGGATATTCTTAGTGTCTTCTACTGTAAAGACTGATGTAAAATATTCATTCAGTGTTTTTGCCATCTCCATATTTCCCACCATTAATTTCCCGGTCTCACCCTCTAAGGGACCAACATTTACTTTAGCCACCCTTTTTCTTTTTATATAACTGTAGTGTATGTAACCGTTCCACCTTTAAGAGAACTATTTTAAGGGTTGCACTACTTTATCTTGGCTGCTGTATACTGTAATACCGGTGGTGACCACACCGGTATATAAATGCTGTGTAATGATTTATTGGGCAGTTCCGCCCTGACCTTCGACTAGTAAAGTCCTGTTAAAATTTACTCTTGTGGTCTGTGTAGTAATTCTCACTATAACACACAGACTTAACAGTGGCGACGAGTACGATCTTACCCTGCGGCAGAGATACATCCAAGGCAGTTTAACGGTGGTCGAGAGGAGGCATCCGCCCTCATCATTCTGCTGAGAAAAGACTCGGGTCTGCAGAGCAAAGGAAGAATTCTGACGCGAAGCCTTCCATCAGCAACAGGCAGTGATCATCCCTTCTATCACGGTGGTGGGTAAGCCGATCAGCGACGAGCAGCAAGTCGGCCACGTTGGCTGTGAAGTAGGGGAGGGAAAAACGGAGGATATAAGGGCGGAGAACTCGACCACGGCCGGGGAAAAGAGCCAGACAGAAGTCGGGGCCAGAGGCACTGAGACTGGGGCAGCATAAGGCACGGGAGCCGCGGTGAATGCAAACGCAGCCGGTGTAAAAGACCGGGCTGCAAGCGGGCTGGGAGACGCAACAGCGTCGAGAGAGAGCTCGACCGCGACAAACGCAGCCGGTGTAAAAGACCGGGCTGCAAGCGGGCTGGGAGACGCAACAGCGTCGAGAGAGAGCTCGACCGCGACCGGTGGGAAAGGCCGGGCAGCTACCGAGGCCGCGAGGCGCAGCGACCGGGACAGCGTAAGGCGCGGAGAAAATTTTAAAAAAACGCGGAGAACTCAGCCGCAGCCAGGGGAAAGGACCGGACTGCAAGAGGGGCTGGGAGGCACGATTTGAAAACTGCTGGGGAGGGCGAACGCAGCAATACGGCAATCGCCATTACAGCCAGCGGGGGAGAAAGGCAAACGCGGGAAGCCGCCATTTTCGTAGGCGGGGAAGAAGACAAGCGCGGGAAACTGCCATTTAAAAAAAAAAGTTAAAGAAAAATTTCTTTTTCTTTCTCAAGAAGATTGCGAGGATACCTAAGCGTGGTAACATCAACGATTTCGATCCCGATGTTGAAGATTGGGCCACGTATGTAGAACGCATAGAGATATATTGTAAGGCAAATAAAATATCAAATGAAGATAAAGCACTAACCTTACTAAACTCAATGGGTGCGAAGACATACGGGCTATTGAAGCATCTTCTATCACCAGCTAAACCGGCGGATCAGACTTTCGCTAATATTGTTGCTGTCCTGAAGAATCATTTGAACCCCACACCGCTGATGTTAGCGGAACGATTTAAATTTTATGCGAGAACGCAACTGAAAGAGGAAAGCAACGCGGAGTATTTAATTGAACTGCGTAAGTTAGCGAAATACTGTCAGTTTGGGGAAAGACTGACAGAGGCACTGAGAGACAAATTCGTGTGTGGATTGTCGAAAGAAGGAACACAAAAGCGGTTGCTTGAAGAGAATGATCTTACACTTGATAAGGCTGTTACTATTGCAGCATCGCATGAAGCCGCAGCGAGAGGCACTGCGGAAATGCAGCTGAAGGCAGCGGTACTCAGCGTAGATCAAATGGCTTTGGGTACAACGAAATGTTATCGTTGTGGAAAGACAACACATGATCAGAACCAATGCTGGTTTAAAAACCAGGAATGTAGAAAATGTGGCAAGCTTGGTCACATAGCTAAAGTATGCCGGTCAGGAAAGAAGACCAGCAGCAAAAAGTCACCGCAGGAAAAGTGCAGAAAGGTACATAAGGTGGCTGAGAAGAGTTCGGATGAACAGAATTCGGATTCAGACTCCAACAGCAGGGAACTGGGTAGTCTGAGAATTCACAATGTGAGTAAGGAAGCTGACCGACAAACTATCTGGGTCACACTGCAGATAGCAGGAGTCCACGTGAAGATGGAATTGGACACCGGATCGGCGTTGACGGTCATGAATAAGCAAGATTACAAAAAGTTATTCACACATATTCCCCTACGGGATACGGAGATAGTATTGCAGACATACACGGGGCAAAGAGTATACCCCATCGGAAAGATAAAAGTCAAGGTGGTACACAAGGGCAAAGCACACCAAGGAATGGACATATATGTACTGCCTGAGGGAGGTCCACCACTTCTGGGACGGGAGTGGATCAGGAAAATAAATATGGACTGGCACTCCCTAAAAGCAATAACGGTAGATTCCGGGAAAAAGAAAGATGTCAAACCTGAACGATTGTCCAGAATATTGGATGAGGGCATATGCAGCAGTGACAGTGACAAAGCAGAGAGTGAGAACTCGGTGAAGACAATCAGCTCAGACTCTGGAACTGATGATGGTAAGACCAGCCCATGTGCAAAAGACAAGTCTAAAATGGACTTGCAGACTAATGATGGAAAATCGAAGGAGTGCATAAATGCTTCAGAAGAGAACAAAGTATCAGAACAGAATTCCACTGAACAACAACAACATAGTTTGACAGAGAATTCTGAGTCTGTCCAGTCTACAGACATGCACATTTCTGAGGAACACCGGACTCAAACTCAACTCAATCTCAAATTACAACAGCAATTAGAACAAATGATTTGCCGTTTTGAGCAAGAGATGAATGCAAAGAAAAAGTTCTTTGACACAGAGTTGGAGAATCTGGGAAGACAGCAGAAGCAGCTGATTGAGAAAATGGATCAGGAACACACAAACTGTCTGCGCGATGAGGCCAAACGAATCAAAGCTGAGCAAGAAAGGGAATATGTCAAATTCATCGATCAGTTGAAAGCTAAGAAGAAAGAGCACCCTTTTGTGAGCAGTGTCAGCAGTAATAAGCCACTCAGGGAATTGGTGGCAGAGGCAAAAGCTGAAGTGATGGAGGAAATAGAAGACAATAGAGAAGAAGCAGAAGATGATGACTCATCTGAACCATTATCACCCCTACCAGGTCACGCAGGTGGTCCCTCCGAACTGAGCCAAATCAGTCTGGAAGTAGAAAAACTTCCCAAGGTACTCGAGCCTTTAGAAGTCAGCAATGCTGGTTCTGAAGTTACGAAAGTTCAAGCTGTTAAGTCCAGTGAAGGACTATTAGATGAGTCACCCCAGCAACGAGAACCTACTACACCACCGAAAACTACTACACCACCGAGGCGTTATCCGGACCGAGTCAGGAGGCCTCCTCAGAGACTGAATCTGTGAACTGTTTTTACATGAAGTTGTGTATATATGTTATGATGTTATGTTTAATGGGGAATACATACGGTTAAGCTAAAAAGGGAGGATTGTAGTGTATGTAACCGTTCCACCTTTAAGAGAACTATTTTAAGGGTTGCACTACTTTATCTTGGCTGCTGTATACTGTAATACCGGTGGTGACCACACCGCTTTATAAGTGCTGTGTAATGATTTATTGGGCAGTTCCGCCCTGACCTTCGACTAGTAAAGCCCTGTTAAAATTTACTCTTGTGGTCTGTGTAGTAATTCTCACTATAACACACAGACTTAACAATAACTATAGAAACTCTTACTATCTGTTTTTATATTTTTTGCTAATTTACTTTCATAATCTATCTTCCCTTTCTTAATCAATCTTTTTGTTATTTTTTGCTGTCTTTTAAAGTTTTCCCAATCCTCTATCCTCCCACTAGATTTGGCTACCTTATATGCCCTTGTTTTTAGTCGAATACTATCCTTAATTTCTTTAGTTAGCCACGGATGGCTGTCTTTTCTTTTACACCCTTTTCTTCTCAGTGGAATATATATTTTTTGGAAGTTGTAAAATAACTCCTTAAATGTACACCACTGATCATGTATCGTCTTATGCTTTAATCTATTTTCCCAATCCACTCTACTCAATTCCGCTCTCATACCTTCATAGTCTCCTTTATTCAAGCTTAGCACGCTTGTTTGAGATCCAACCTTCTCACCCTCTAATTGAATATGGAATTCAACCATGTTATGGTCACTCATTCCAAGGGGATCCTTTACTAGGACATTTTTAATTAATCCTGTCTCGTTACACAGGACCAGATCGAAGGTTGCTTGCCCCCTGGTCGGTTCAGTTACATACTGCTCAAGAAACCCATCCCTAATACACTCAATGAACTCTTCCTCAAGGCAGCCCTGCCCAATTTGATTTGTCCAATTAATATGATAGTTAAAATCCCCCATAATTATAGATGTTCCCTTATTACAAGCCTCAAATATTTCCTGATTGATACTCCGTCCAACAGAGTTGCCACTGTTCGGAGGCCTATAGACTATGCCCACTAGTGTTTTTTTCCCCTTATTATTCCTTACCTCCACCCAAACTGTTTCATTATCCTGATCTTTTGACCCAATATCATTTCTCTGTATTACAGTGATTCCTTCCTTTATTAACATAGCCACCCCACCTCCCCTTCCTTCCTGCCTGTCCTTCCTGATCGTTAAATAACCTGGTATGTTTAATTCCCAGGCATTGTCACCCTGCAGCCATGTTTCTGTAATGGCCACAAGATCATACCCATATGTAATTATTTGTGCCATTAACTCGTCTATTTTGTTACGAATGCTACGTGCATTCAGATAGAGAACTTTCAAATATGTTTTGTGACACTTAGTTCCTGCTTTTGCCCTTTTTATTACTTTACCTTTTACTTCATACCTTCTGCCCCTTCCTGACACGCTCTGGTTTTTAATTTCCCCACTGCTACCTAATCTATGACCTTCTCTGTTGTCATTTTTATTATTTGCTCTCTAGGAACCTCCCCCCCACTAGTTAGTTTAAAGCCCTCTCTACAGCCCTAGTTATATGATCCGCCAGGACTCTAGTCCCAGCACTGGCCAAGTGAAGCCCGTCCCAACGGAACAGCTCCCTCCTGCCCCAGTACTGGTGCCAGTGTCCCAGGAAGCAAAACCCATTTCTCCCACACCAGTCTTTGAGCCACGCATTTAACTCTCTAATTTTATTTGTCCTAGCCAAATTCGCTCGTGGCTCAGGTAATAATCCAGAGATTATTACCCTTGTGGTTCTGCTTTTTAATTTGGCCCCTAGCTGCTCAAACTCCCTCAGCAGAACCTCCTTCCTTGTCCTATCTATGTCGTTGGTACCAACATGGACCACGACAACTGGATCCTCCCCCTCCCACTCCAAGTTTCTCTCCAGTCCAGAGGAGATGTCCTTAACCCTGGCACCGGGCAGGCAACACAGCCTTCGGGACTCTCGCTCTCGGCTGCAAAGAACTCTATCTATCCCCCTAACGATACTATCCCCTACCACTACAACATTTCTTTTAACTCCCCCCACTTGAATGGCCCCCTGCTCCACGGTGCTGTGGTCAGGTTGCTCATCCTCCCCGCAGTCCCTGTTCCCATCCTCACAGGGAGTAAGAGCCTCAAACCTGTTGGACAAGTGCAAGGGCTGCGGCTCCTCCAACACTACCTCCTGGATCCCCGTACCTGCCTCACTTCTAGTCACACCATCCTGACCCTGGCCACGGACTACATCTGAATTAATTAGTCTAATTGGTGTGAATACCTCGTGATACACAGAGTCCAGGTAACTCTGGGACCTTTATAGCCCCGCTGCTGCTGCTGAAACACCCGCCGACGCACTGAGGCCTTACCTGGTCTCTGGGACCTTTATAGCCCCGCTGCTGCCGCTGAAACACCCGCCGACGCACTGAGGCCTTACCTGGTCTCTGGGGCCTTTTATAGCCCCGCTGCTGCCGCTGAAACACCCGCCGACGCACTGAGGCCTTACCTGGTCTCTGGGGCCTTTTATAGCCCCGCTGCTGCCGTTGAATTCCCGCCGACACACTGAGGCCTTACCTGGTCTCTGGGACTTTTATAGCCCCGCTGCTGCCGCTGAAACACCCGCCGACGCACTGAGGCCTTACCTGGTCTCTGGGGCCTTTTATAGCCCCGCTGCTGCCGCTGAAACACCCGCCGACACACTGAGGCCTTACCTGGTCTCTGGGACTTTTATAGCCCCGCTGCTGCCGCTGAAACACCCGCCGACGCACTGAGGCCTTACCTGGTCTCTGGGACTTTTATAGCCCCGCTGCTGCCGCTGAAACACCCGCCGACGCACTGAGGCCTTACCTGGTCTCTGGGGCCTTTTATAGCCCCGCTGCTGCCGTTGAATTCCCGCCGACACACTGAGGCCTTACCTGGTCTCTGGGACTTTTATAGCCCCGCTGCTGCCGCTGAAACATCCGCCGACGCACTGAGACCTTACCTGGTCTCTGGGACTTTTATAGCCCCGCTGCTGCCGCTGAAACATCCGCCGACGCACTGAGGCCTTACCTGGTCTCTGGGACTTTTATAGCCCCGCTGCTGCCGCTGAAACATCCGCCGACGCACTGAGGCCTTACCTGGTCTCTGGGACTTTTATAGCCCCGCTGCTGCCGTTGAATTCCCGCCGACGCACTGAGGTTTTACCTGGTCTCTGGGGCCTTTTATAGCCTCGCTGCTGCCGCTGGATTCCCGCCGACGCACTGAAGCCTTACCTGGTCTCTGGGACTTTTATAGCCCCGCTGCTGCCGCTGAATTCCCGCCAACGCACTGAGGCCTTACCTGGTCTCTGGGGCCTTTTATAGCCCCGCTGCTGCCGCTGAATTCCCGCCGACGCACTGAGGCCTTACCTGGTCTCTGGGGCCTTTTATAGCCCCGCTGCTGCCGCTGAATTCCCGCCGACGCACTGAGGCCTTACCTGGTCTCTGGGACTTTTATAGCCCCGCTGTTGCCGCTGAATTCCCGCCGACGCACTCTTGGATGCATTTCTTGGGTGTGTGAAATGAAGAAGGCACAAGGGTGGAGTTGTGCTGACGGGAGGGCGGGATGCCGAGAGGTGCATGCCAGAAGGAGGATAACATACCAGGATACCCGCAACTTGTATCCTTTCAGCCCCGCTGCTGGCCAAGGGTTCAGTCATGCCCCTGCCAAGAACTGACTGCACCGTCTTCTCCAAGGGGGTGAGGTGAGGCTAGTGTAGGGTTCTCAAAATTCCCACATTCCCCAAAATTTATGGATAAAGGGACCCTGTATGGACAAGTTATTAAAAAAATAGGTACCCAAAATGGCTTCTGAAACCTCGTGACCAAAACCGACAGGATTTTTAAAAGCAAGGCCCTGCAAAAAGGCAGGCCCTGAAATGAAACCTAACATGCAGGAATCTGTGAAAAGACTTTGTAAAGCCAGACAGATAAGTAAACACAGAATATGCATTCTTCACCTTGGAACAGATCAAGCCAGGATGGCTCTAATCTGAAAGCCATCAACTCTTCGTATAAATAATCGGTAACAGCTCACAGGTAGCTGCCAAGCCAGGAAACCCGATTAAGTTTCATAAATGACAAACAGCCAGGACATCGAAGCCATTATACCAGGAGACAACCGCCCCAGAAGTCGTTAAAGTAAATGGCTGTAATCATTTTGAACGAGCCCGCCGAAAGTTAGACAAAGGACTGACCTGATTTGGCGTGCAGATAAGGGGTGAAGAACCAGGTATAATTGTAGGCCCATCGGTAGTGATCGGTCTCTTATCTCTCAGCTCTTGCCGCTTGCCTCCTGCTCCGAGCTCCTGCCTCTCACTCTCGTGCCTCGTGGCGGGCCCTCTTCTCCTTCCCTGCGCTGCTCAACACCAAGGACGCCCATTACACCGGGGCCAAACGCGGGAGGAGAATGAGAACCCGAATCAAAAACGCACAGGACACACGGGGCCACAAACAGACGAGACGAGACGAGGAAAACGGTAAAACCGGTGAACGCAGAGAAGGGCAGCGGGAAGACGCGTTGGGGGACAAACAGCCTAGTTATAAGCTGGCGTTTGATAAATAAGTTGGCGTTGGATGCATGGACAGTAAAACTTATTTAAGAATAAGTTGCCGTTCGAAGCATGGGTAGCGAAATCAAGACAAACGGCCTAGTTATAAGCTGGCGTTTGATGCATGGACAGTAATAGCCCAGTTAAGAATAAGCTGGTGTTCGAAGCTTGGATAGGAAAATCATTAACGGTAAAATCTGCCAACCGAACCCCAACCGCAGTAATACCGTCGGCAACCGCCCGAGGAAGAAGAAGACCCATCGCGATGAAGTACCGAACGAAAATGTTAACGGAGGAAAAGGAGGGTGCTTCGCACAAACAACTTCATCGCCGCGCCCTGTGACCACGTGATGATGACGAACCCCAAAGAACAAAAAAAAAGAGTGAACTTCAAAGCCCACTACCAGTTAAATCAACAGGTTTCGAATTGGTGAGCATGAATTCCTGGCCCCTCGTAGCTTAATGTAGTTAGGTATTGGGGGTGGGATAAGGATAAGGGGATTTTTAGTGTATTTGTTTCCCTCGATGTGCCGTGTGTTTCCCATTCCCATATAAGTGTAATTGTTTATGCCTGTAACTTTATCAGTAATTCTAGGTAAGATTGTGTTGTTGTGCCTTTAATAAAATTTGCGGTTTTGTTGCACCAAACCACTTGTCCACTCGATTTTCTGTATCGCTGCCTGTACCTAAGTCCGGTGTCTAGAACCCAGGGGTGTGGGAGCAATTCGAACCGCTCAAAGACAGTCAGAGGTGAAGCTGACTGGGCACACGCCACCCCCTACACTAGGAATGGGAGATGTGCCTCATCATTGGTGCAGATTGTTGGTAGGTGAGTGATTGGTGGTCCTGCATTGAACAGTGTGTGAGGCTAGTGGTGTAGTTGGTAGGTGACGGCTTTTGAAGATGCATTCACTGACCTTGACCAGTGGTCTGAGGTCATGAAGCTTCTTTGGGCGCTGGAGCCAGGTGGTGGGGCGACACTGTTGGCAGTGACGGCCTTGGTAATGTACTCCCACATTGTTCTTTGTGGAGGGCCTCCTGGCCTCTGTGGGTAGAGGGCCAGTCTTGCAGTGTTGACCTTCTGCACAAAGCTGGAGTGCTGCGTGCAAGATCCTGGGTGTCTCTTCCCTGGCTTGCTGAGCCATTTGTGTTAGTTCTGAGGCAGTTTTCCCATTTGTTGAGTTTAGGAAGGTAATTCAGCTTTAAGTGCTGAATATTGACATTTGGAACTTCTTTTAAATATTGATTATGTGTTAAAAGACAGAAAGGGGTGAAAAATGTATTGAATCCGTACATTTTATTATCCCTTGCTTCAATGTGCATGGCCCTTTAAATTTCAGAGATCCTCACTGCCCACAATGCACTGCGAGCTTCACAGCCTCGCACACAGACGCTTGGGGAAGCAGCAACGCCGCACCAGCGCAACAAATTGGTCCCGGATCCCTCGTGCAACGCCACCAGGATGGCGTTGCACCTAAGGTTAGCGCTGCGCCACCTACCACCATGCCCCCCACACCAATTTACCTCGTTTAGCACGGTGGCCATTTCGGGTGGCTGTTAGCGGCAGTTGGTGAGGACACCGACTGATTTCCGGGCGGGAATGAATTTTTCCTCCTATGACTCCTAATTCTAGACTCTCCAGCCAGGGGAAACAGCCTCTCAGCATCTACCCTGTCAAGCTCTCTAAGAATTTTATACAAGTTTTAACGAGGTGTCTCATCTGCAGATGATGCCCTATTAAGAAGTACTCCTGCTCTTCCCGATCATGAAACAGTATGGGAGTTGACACAGCCAGCCCTATCCTTCCAACTTTCTTGGGTGCTTCTTGGATTGTTGCAGCTTTTGCCACTTTAAATGTTAGTGTAGCACAGCAACAGTAACAATTGTGCAAAAAGGCAGCATGAGGATACAAAAAAAACACTTTGCAAAATGATCAATGCAAAATCTGCAAAATGCACCCTAATGCAAGGTTCATTATAGCCTTCAAATTTATTTAAGAGAGTGGTTCCCTCCATAATACAGTGGGAAATTAGGACCAGCAGCTGATAGTCTGAGAGCCTGTATAAAATGGATGGTGCCATGGAGGCCTGTTCCTTGTAGTTTTGTCCTTGTTGCTAAAAGTGCATTGCTGTTATTGTTATATCTCTTAGCAACTGATTGTTTCTGCGCTGATTCGGTCTTGTTGCACAAAGGAAGATTTTGAAACTTGTCAGGACATTTGTGCAAGAACTTAAAGCTGTATTGCATTTTTGAGTGTTTTTACAGCTGTAGTTGTTCGAGAGCTCATTACTACCCAACTATGGGTAGTCCTATGGTTATAGCTTTCTATTTTCAGATTCTGAGGGAGGAAGAGGAGCATAAGAGACATGCGAGATGGGTGAGACTGCAGCTTTGATGTTCTATTTGAACGCGCACTTACACTGACAATCATCTATACAGAGTCAGGTCTCTTATCTACGCCTATCTGAAGAAACCTGCCAGTGCTGACTTAAAGATTCCTGAAGTAAGCCGCCACTAAACTCTGCACACTCCTGCAGGCAGTCTTGGAGAGCAGTTTGAGCACAGCGCTGGCTCTGTCTGTAGCTGTCAATATTTTATGTTTCAGGCTTCTTGCAGGCAAGTGAGGAAAGTCTCTGCCATGTCTTGTAATCAATTGAATCCAGTAGATAACTGGTACATTTAGTTTTGAAGAAGGGTTTCAACCCGAAACGTCAACTCAAATTTCTCTCCACGGATGTTGCCTGACCTGCTGAGTTTTTCCAGCATTCTCTGTTGTTATTTTGGTAACTGGTACATTGTTTGGCAGGGCCAGGGATTTCAACAAATTTCCAGCGGTAAGAAGGAGCCTTCCACTTCCATGGTGTAGCAGTGTCACATTTCAGGATTTCGGATCATTTTTTCACAGATAGGATCGCAGTACAATTTATATTTAAAAAATTACCTTTAAATTAATTCCAGTTTTCAAGGCATTAAATAATTTACCACAGCAGCCAGAGGGTGGGGAGGGGTAATATGTGTTCAAACTAAACGGACCAGTTTGTGGAATGTTGCTACTCCCACTTCCAACTGAGGCAAGAGTCATTGGCCCTGAATTTACTTGTGAGTTCCGGTGGATCTTGGAAACAGGCAGGAAGCTAGATATGTTGGATCCCTCTGGGAGTTACTGGTCGGTCTTGAAGTGGTGGAAGCTCTGCCTGGTCCTTACAAGGCCAGTGAAGCCGAAGAGATGGAGCCATGGGCAGGGACTCCTCACTATGGGAGTTCCGGCTTTCCTGTCCAAGAGGGACTCGGTGGAAGACTTGGGGCCAGTACACCAAGAGTCATGAGGCATAACAACCTCCAGAATGGTGCAAGTGGATCTCACCAGGGAGGGAGGAGGGGTAAGTCCATGCCATGGAAATGGCCTCGATCCTGTATTGATTTCTTTGTGGGTTCAATGACGAGACATTTATGAAAGAGAATGACTTTTAATCTAAAGCTTGTTCAACTCTTTTATACAGCTTTTACAGGAGACACGATGCTTGTGAAGCATCTAGAACGAAACTGAAACTAAACTAACTGCCTTGCTTCTCTCGGTCACATGCCCTCTGCTGGTCAGGCACAAGCAATCAATACATGCAAACATGCTATTAAGGCATCATAATCGAACAGGCAAATAACATCACTATTTGCTGATATCATTACATCTCCTTTTCTTAAAACAAAAGTAATTTACTTTTAACTAACAACATGTTTTCTTTGTATTAATCTGCATTTTAACTGTAACACTTAATGAACTTACATTATCATTATCATGATCAAGGTTTTTTAACCTTGCTTTGTGTGTTCACATGAAATATGTCAATACACTAGAACTTGAAGAAAGAATAAGATAACATTATTTCCTTCTATAACAATAGTCCTTAAATTTGCTCAATGAGTCTCTCAGGAGGCATCACGTGTCTTGAGGATTTTCTGATTGATTGTCCTTGAATCTGAGTTGTTGCCTCAGATGATTGGTTCTCAGCTGTGTGATCAGGTTGTTCAACAGTATCAGTCTCTTGACCTGCTGTGGCTGGTCCCATGAGAAGATCTCGACGATTTTTTCTCAGAACAGCACGCTCATCTGTCTGAATGGTGTATGATCTTGGTTGAACTTCACTCAGGACAGTTCCCTTCTGAGTCCATGTGGTTGTTTTGTCTTTGAACCTTACTTGGTCACCAGTGTGGAGTTCAGGTAGGTTTTGTGTTCCTCTGTCATAGTAGTACTTTTGCTTTTCTTTCTGTTGTTCTTTGAACTTCCTCACTTTCTCCCCCTCTTTTGTTTTCAAGAGGTTCTCCGGGATGGGTAGGTTTGACCTTAGCCGACGTCCCATCAGGAGTTGGGCTGGTGACATACCACACTCGAGCGGCGTTGTGCGGTATACAAGCATGCTCTGGTAGAAGTCAGTTCCACTGTCTTTTGCCTTGTACATCAGTCTTTTCACTGTCTGGACCGATTTTTCCACTAATCCATTGGACTGTGGAAAGTGAGGACTTGACGTTGTGTGGACAAAGTCCCACTCTTTGGCAAAGTGTCGGAAACTTGCATTGTAAAACTGGGGTCCGTTGTCTGTGAAGACCTCGCTTGCCACGCCATGTCTGGAGAATATGGCTTTCATACATGTTATCACAGCATCTGCAGTGGTGGTGTACAGTCTACAAACCTCTGGATACAGGGAGTAATAGTCTGTGACTACAAGATAGTCCTTCCCTTGACATACGAATAGGTCAGTGCCTACCTTCTGGTAAGGCCTGTCTGGTGCTGGGTGTGGCTTTAGTGGTTCTACCGGATTGCTTGCTCGATATTTCAGGCATATTGGACAGTTTGACACCTCATTTGTCACATCTTGGTTGATTCGTGGCCAGTACATCACCTCTCGTGCTCTTTTCTTACACTTTTCGATTCCCAGATGTCCTCTATGGATCTTTTTTAACATCTCTTTTCTCAGACTCTTTGGGATAACTATTTTACTTCCTTTGTAGATGATGTCTTCGACCACTGATAGTTCCGCCCTGCAGTTCCAGTACTCTGCCATGTCAGGTGAGCAGTCTTGCTTCATGTTGGGCTATCCATCCAAGATGCTTTTCCTCAGTCGTCTCATTGTTTCATCTTTGTTTGTCTCAGTCTTTATGAGCTCCATTTTTGCATCTGCTATGGGCAGTGCACTTGTGATCATGTCCACGTAGGCATTCACTTTTTCATCCATTGTGGTGTTTGCGGGCTCACTTGGGTCTACAGCTCTGGACAACGTGTCTGCTGTATACATCAGCTTACCCGGTGTGTACGCAACATTCAGTGTATAGGGTTGCAGCCTGATCATCATTCTTTGTATTCTAAGCGGACAGCTATTTAGTGGCTTTTGGAACAATGCAATCAAGGGCTTATGGTCAGTCTCTACACTGATTGCTTGTCCTGCCACAAACCGGTGAAATCTTTCACAGGCGTATGTGATGCTGAGCAGCTCCTTTTCTATTTGAGCATATCGCGTCTCCGCGTCTGTCATTGAGCGCGATGCATATGCAATAGGTTGCCAGTAGTCATATTTTTGCAGAAGAACGGCACCGAGCCCACTCTGTGATGCATCTGATGATATCTTGATGGGTCTCGCTGGGTCATAAAACCTCAGAACTGGTTCCTCTGTGAGCAGTTTCTTTAGATCGCTCCATGACTTCTCATGCTCATGATTCCATTCCCATTCTATGTTCTTTTCAGTTAGTCTTCTCAGTGGCGCCATCTTTTCTGAGAGGTTGGATATGAATTTCCCCATGTAGTTGATCATTCCATTAAACCTCTGCATGTCCTTTATGCATTGTGGCTTTGGCATATTCTCAATGGCGGACACCTTTCTGGGATCTGGTCTGATGCCCTCACTGCTAAGGATATCTCCCACGAATGTCAGTTCTGTCACCCCGAGCTGGCATTTCTCTCTATTCAGCTTCAGGTTTGTTTTCCTTGTTGCTTCCAGCACTTTTTTCAGTCTCTCGTCATGCTCAGTTCTCGTGGTTCCCCATACTATGATGTCATCCATTGATGTATCAACTCCCTCCAGGTGCTCATAGATCATATGGATAGTCTTGTGATACACTTCAGGAGCTGAGGCAATGCCAAATGGTAACCTTAGGAATCTGTATCTGCCAAATGGACTGTTGAACGTGCACAGTCTTGAACTTGCTTCGTCCAATTTCATCTGCCAAAATCCTGATGATGCATCTAACTTGCTGAAATACTTTGCATTTGCAAACTGTGCCATGATTTCCTCATGTGTAGGAAGCTTGAAGTGCTCTCTCTTTAGTGCTCTGTTTAGATCTCTTGGATCCAGGCAAATTCTGAGCTTTCCATTCTTTTTGTCCACTACGACGAGGGAACTCACCCACTCAGTTGGCTCATCTATCTTCTGAATCACATTCAGGCTTTCCACCCTGTCCAACTCTGCCTTCAGTTGCTTTTGAAGAGCAAATGGAACTTTTCTGCATGTATGTATGACCGGTGTCATACTTCTATCTACTTTGATCGTGTGTTCTCCTGGAATGCAGCCTAGACCCTTAAATAGGTCTTTGTACTCTTTCATGAGTTCATCATAGACTGTCTCTCCTTCGCTTTCCACAACGAGGACTCTCTTTACCAGGTTCAGTCTCTCACAGGCTTTTAAACCTAGTATGGCTTGCACCTCCTTTGGCACCACGATTAATGCTAACGTGTGCTCTCTGTCCTTGTGTGTCACTTTGACAATGCATCTTCCTTTCACTGGTATTTCAGTACCTGAGTATCCTGTCACTTTCACTTTGATTCCATGTATCTTTGGTCTGGGTCTAATTTTCTTAAAATCAGTCTCTGATATCACATTAACTTGTGCTCCAGTATCCAATTTAAATGGAATGTGTATGTCATTCACTTTTAGTGTCAACATCCAGTCTCTTTCTTCTTTTTTGTTTTCAGACACAACATCTACATTGAACTCCTCTATCTCGCTTTCATCTACTGCATGGACCTTGCTTTGTTGCGCTTGGATCTTGCAGCAACGGGCATAATGGTTGTTTTTGTTGCAACTATTGCATGTTTTACCATATGCTGGACACTTTCTTGGTGGATGCTGTGTACCGCATCGACTACATGACTTTCGATTGTCCCTTTCATTTTTGTTCGCTGGCCACGCCTCTTTTTTCACATTGGCGCTCGTTTTGTTAAATGGTTTGTATCCGTTCTTTCTCACTGCATCCACGTTGCAGCTATTGTCACTGAACAGCTCCTTTGCCTGCAACTTCACAGTCTCTGTAGCCCTACACAGTGCTAGGGCTTTTCCCAGGTCTAGATCTTGCTCTCTTAGCAGTCTTTCCCTTAGACCATTATCTGGAATACCACACACCAGTCTGTCTTTTATCAGCGAGTCTGTCAGTCCCCCAAATTCACATGTTTTGCTTCAGTTTCTCAGTTCAGTCACATACTGATCAATAGTCTCACCCGTTTTCTGTACACATGTGAAAAATCTGTGCCTCTCAAACGTCACGTTACGTTTAGGTATGCAGTAGGCCTCAAACTGTTCCATTATTTTATCTAGCTTCATTTTGTCTCCATTAGCAGCGAATGTGGTTATTATACACCTCCAGCGCTTCATCACCCACGACATGTAAGAACAGTGACGATTTCCTTTTATTACTTTTCTCGTCAGCTCCGATTGCCGCTAAATACAACTCTAAACGTTGTTTGAATCTCCTCCAATTTTCAGCCACATTACCTGTCAACTGAAGCATCGCCGGTGGGAGTAAACCTTCCATTTTTCACTTCGTTAGCTATTCTCCAATGGTAAGCAACGATGTTCTCTTTTGGCTTGCTAATTTGTGGAGAGCTGATTCAACTTCAGATTTTTTCTCTTCATCTCTTTCAGCCACTTCTGACACCATGTATTGATTTCTTTGTGGGTTCAATGACGAGACATTTATGAAAGAGAATGACTTTTAATCTAAAGCTTGTTCAACTCTTTTATACAGCTTTTACAGGAGACACGATGCTTGTGAAGCATCTAGAACGAAACTGAAACTAAACTAACTGCCTTGCTTCTCTCGGTCACATGCCCTCTGCTGGTCAGGCACAAGCAATCAATACATGCAAACATGCTATTAAGGCATCATAATCGAACAGGCAAATAACATCACTATTTGCTGATATCATTACAGATCCCAGAAGATCAAGTAAAATTTTCTTTAAAACTTCTAGGTCAGCCCCCCCTTGCACAGGCAGAATAACACAAGAACAGAGTCAAGCATGTGAATGTGCATTTCTTTGGCAGCTCCCATGACTCATTCATCCTGCAGTAATTAGTGGTGCCATTATTATTTGAAGAGCCAAGAAGATTGCAGGGTAATGTTTGGAGGACCAAAACGTGCCCTGGAGCCATGGCTCATGACGCATTATATGAGGACAGGAGCACAGGAGAGGTACAATGTGGCCCATGCATCCACCTTGGCGGAACACACATTCAGCATTCTAATCAGCACTCCCATTGTTTGGGGAAGTTCTACAATATAGTCCAATCAAGGCTTGTAAGATATTGTTGCCTGCGACATCTTCCACAAACTTGCTCTACAAAGGGACCTAACAATGGAGCATCCATGAAGTGAAAGGCAGCAAAAAACTGAAGAAAAAGACAAGGTTAAGCACAAGAGATGCTTGACAAGACAACCTATTAATATGTTTCCACATGTTAGAACCTGCGACTTCCACCACCTAGAAGGACAAGTGCAGCAAGTGCATGAGAACACCATCACCTGCAAGTTCTCCTCCAAGTCACACACTAACCTGACTTGGACATGTATCGCGCCGTTCCTTCATCACTGCTGGGTCAAAATCCTGGAAGTCCCTGTCGAACATCACTGTGGGAGTATGTTCACCATGTGGACTGCAGCAGTTTATGAAGGTAGCCCACCACCACCTTCTCAAGAGCAACTAAGGATGGGCAATAAATGCTGGCCTTACAAGAGACGTCCACATGCTGAGAATGAATAAAAAAAGAGAATTGCCAGCTGAAAAAAATGTTCAGACAGGTGCAGCCATCTGACAGAATGCAATTGGCCAAACGTTTCATTTATAGCCTTTTACCAACAATACATAACAGTTCTCTCCATATGTGCTCAATTTCCATGTCAAATAAAGCTTTCTCTCCATCAGGCCCAGGGGTACATCAGCACCCTATATGCTCTCATTTCTCCCCAGCAACCTGAATCTGCCTCATACTAAAAGTATCAGGATACATTCCAGTATTTGTTGGCAGACCCTTACAGGAGATAAGCAATGAAAGAAAAAAACAGCCAAGAGCTTGGAAAAGGCCTCCAAATACCTCCTCGCTCACACCCACTTTTGCCTTCATGCCCATAATCTTGATGGCCTTCTCCTCATATGGAGTGAAGATTTGTAGATTTTATTCGTTCCTGGATTGTATGTGCCACTGGCAAGGCCAGAATTTATTGCCCATCCCTAATTGTCCTTGAGAAGGTGGTGGTGCACCACCTTCTTTATTCGCTGCAGTCCTTGTGAAGGTACTCCCATAGTGCTGTTGGTAAGGAGTTCCGGGATTTTGACCCAGCGACAATGAAGGAACGGTGATATATTGGTGATGATGTGCCACTTGGAGGGGTATTTGGAGGTGATGATGTTCCCATGTGCCTGCTACCCTTGTCCTTCTAGGTGGTACTCCACAGTGCTGTACACTTCTTTGTAGCGGTTTGGTACATCTGAGTGGCTCAGACGGCAGTTAAGAGTCAACCACATTGCTGTGGGTCTGGAGTCACATATAGGCCAGACCAGGTAAGGACAGTAGATTTCCTTCCCTAAAGGACATTAGAGAACCAGATGGGTTTTTACGACAATCCGGTAGTTTCATGGTCACCATTACTGACACCAGCTGTTTTTTCCAGATATATTTAATTAACTTAATTTAAATTCCCCAACTCACGTCTCATGGATTTTTAGTCCAAGCTTTGGGATTACTAGTCCAGTAACATAACCACTATGCTACCGTACCCCGCCAAAGAAGCCTTGGCGAGTTGCTGCAGTGCATCTTGTAGATGGTACACACTGCAGCCACGGTACGCCGGTGGTGATGGGAGTGAATGTTTAAGGTGGTGGATGGGGTGCCAACCAAGTGGGCTGCTTTGTCCTGGATGGTGTCGAGCTTCTTGAGTGTTGTTGGAGCTGTACTCATCCAGGCAAGTGGAGAGTATTCCATCACACTCCTGACTTGTGCCTTGTAGATGGTGGAAAGGCTTTGGGGAGTCAGGAGGTGAGACACTCGCCGCAGAATACCTAGCCTCTGATCTGCTCTTGTTGCCACAGTATTTATGTGGCTGGTCCAGTTAAGTTTCTGGAATGGTAACCCCGAGGATGTTGATGGTGGGGGATTCGGCGATGGTAATGCCGTTGAGTGTCAAGGAGAGGTGGTTAGACTCTCGCTTGTTGGAGATAGTCATTGCCTGGCACTTCTGTGGCGTGAATGTTACCTGCCACTTATCAGCCTAAGCTTGAATGTCGTCCACGTCTTGATGAATGTGGGCATGGACTGCTTCATTATCTGAGGAGTTGTGAATGGCATTGAACACTGTGCAGTCATCAGCGAACATCCTCATTTCTGACCTTATGTTGGAGGGAAGGTCATTGATGAAGCAGCTGAAGATGGTTGGGCCTAGAACACTGCCCTGAGAAACTCCTGCAGCGATGTCCTGGGACTGTGATGATTGACCTTCAACCACCACAACCATCTTCCTTTGTGCTAGGTATGACTCCAGCCAGTGGAGCGTTTCCCCCCCGATTCCCATTGACTTCAGTTTTACTAGGGCTCCTTAATGTCACACTCAGTCCAATGCTGCCTTGATGCCAAGGGCAGTAACTCTCAACTCACCTCTGGAATTCAGCTCCTTTGTCCATTTTTGGACCAAGGCTGTAATGAGGTCGGGAGCCGAGTGGTCTTGGTGGAACCCAAACTGGGCATCAGTGCGCAGGTTATTTGTAAGTGCCGCTTGATAGCACTGTCGATGACACCTTCCATCACTTTGCTGATGATTGAGAATAGACTGATGGGGCTGTAATTGGCTGGGTTAGATTTGTCCTGCTTTTTGTGGACAGGACATACCTGGGCAGTTTTCCACATTGTCGGCTAGATGCCAGTGTTGTAGCTGTACTGGAACAGCTTGGCTGGAGGCGCGGCTAGCTCTGGAGCACAAGTCTTCAGCACGATAGCCGGGATGTTGTCAGGGCCCATAGCCTTTGCTGTATCCAGTGCGCTCAGCTGTTTCTTGATATCACGTGGAGTGATTCGAATTGGCTGAAGACTGGCTTCTGTGATGGTGGGGACCTCAGGAGGAGGCCAGTATGGATCATCCACTTGGCACTTCTGGCTGAAGATGGTTGCAAACGCTTCAGCCTTGTCTTTTGCACACACGTGCTGGGCTCCACCATCATTGAGGATGGGGATATTCATGGAGCCTCCTCCTCCCGTTAGTTGTTTAATCGTCCACCACCATTCACAACTAGATGTGACAGGGCTGCAGAGCTTTGATCTGATCCGCTGATTGTGGGATCGCTTAGCCCTGTCTATATCATGTTGCTTCCGCTTTTTAGCAAGCATGTAGTCCTGTGTTGCAGCTTCCCCAGGTTGGCACCTTATTTTTAGGTACACCTGGTGCTGCTCCTGGCATGCTCTTCTGCACTCCTCATTTAACCAGGGTTGGTCTCCTGGCTTGATGGTAATGGTCCCCTGGCTTGATGGTAATGGTAAACATAGAAACATAGAAGATAGGAGCAGGAGTAGAATATTCGGCCCCTCGAGCCTGCTCCGCCATTCAATGCGATCATGGCTGATCATCCAAATTCAGTACCCTGTCCCTGCTTTCTCCCCATATCCCTTGATCCCCTTAGCCTTAAGAAATATATCTAATATATCGTAAAGTGAGGGATATGCTGGGCTAAGACGTTACAGATTGTGGTGGAATACAATTCTGCTGCTGCTGTTGGCCCACAGCTCCTCATGGATGCCCAGTGTGGTGCTACTAGATCCCTTCTGAATCTTTGATGACTCTTTCCTGTCTGCGAGTGCTGACTCCTGTTACATGTAACCTTCTCCTGCAAGCAGATATGAAAGGGACATATATAAGAAAGAGGACTGTGAGAGAAGATGAGTTGTGCCAAAATGCCCAGGACAACAACCACTTTATCTGAGTGCATGAACATGCAGCTATAAGGAATCCTATACTGGCATTGTATTTGATACTTGATCTATTTAATAGCCAACAAGGGCAGTACTCTGATATGACAGCATGGCACAGTGAAACAGAAGAAAATTAGCATGCATTTACAAAGATCAGCAGTTGGAAAGGTGCCCTACCTTGTCCCTTTGTAATAGTGTATGAAGTTTAGTGATGAGCATTAAAGAAGTTTGACAAGGCAACATATTAAGATCTTGCCACGTTCGAAAATTTACCTCAGTAATCTTGCGTAGGACAAAAAAATCTTCGTCACCTGATCTCATGTTGACACCACAGGTGAGACGACCATGGTTTGCTCCATCAACTCCGTGCATGCTGGTTTGGCCCCCTGTATACTCTGGCCACAGCAAGCAAAGACACCGATACCCCAAGAGAAAAAGATAGTGAGTTTAAGGAGGGTGCACAGGGTGAATCACAAAGCACAAATGGACAGGTTCTTGCAAGAGAAGGAGCAGGAACCATTTGACAAAGAGTCAGCTTGTGCCCTTCTTCCGCTGCCGAGCCCTGGGATTCAGACCTCTTGGGGCCTGAATTTAAATGAAAAGATACTATCTGAGCACTACTGTTTTTCTCTTGCTGTATGTGGAAGTAACTGTGGAGCAGTCCACTACCCACATCCGTGCAGTTGTGTTTGACTGCTTTTCTGCAATGCAGCCTACCATGGAGTGCATGACAATTTCAGGGGCCTCTTGATCAAAGCCTCCAGTGACAGTCCTTTATAGCTGTATAAGCATTGTTTGAAGGGGTGTTTTGCAGCCAGCAAATTTCTCACATGTGTGTTTACAGAATCACCCCAAAGAATCATTCCAACTCCCCCACCCATCCCCTAGATGGCCAGTAACTTAGTGCCCCACAGTGCCCTGCATCAAACAGTCCACCCCAAGGAAGCAACAGTGGTGTTTAGATAGTCAGTTTGAGGAGGGTGTAATGGGTGCATCACAGAGCACATGTGGAAGCATCTCCTGTGAATGCTCAGAGTGTTTCTGTGGAGGTCGTGGGCTCAAATTTCCAAGAGGCTGCCCTGTTGACCTTCAACTTGATGGGAAAATAGGATAGAAGAAGCCATTTCACAATTCTCATTGCTGGCTAGAGACATCTGTCCACACAGATCACTGGATGAATGGTGGGAATGCCCAGCAGAAAAGCCATGGATGAAGATACTGTGGGTGAAATTGGATTGGGCCCGAAAACAAGTGCGGGGATCGTCCACTCCCGTTCAAAATGGTGCAGGCACCAAGCAAAATCCATGCAGCCTGCTCATTATAATGATTGGAGCGCTGAGCTCAGCACTAAACGCGCTGTTGGTTGGCTCAGCGCTCAAGAGGGGGACAATATCGAATGCAGTCTACTGGCCAATAAAGTTTTGCCTAGACTCTGCACTTCTTAAAGGGGGTGTGCTTTGTTGCAGAAGCACCTCATTGTCACTGTGGATGCAGCCATGTTGCAAGAGAGAAGAGAGAGGGCAAGGCGATTCTCAGTTCAGTACTCGAGGCTTTGGTCATGGGGGAAGAAGACAGGTCCTCTATCCACAGGGGGGCAGGAGGGCTTCCAGACAGAACACTAGAAGGCTGCGGGAGGAGATAGCCCAAGCCTTCAGTGCCAAAAGTGTTGCCCCCAGGACCTGGATCCAATGCCGCAAGAAGTTTAATGACCTCACACGAGTGGTCAAGGTCAATGAATGCATCTTCAAATACCATAACCCACCAACTGCACCACTAGCCTCACACTCAGTTAGGCTCATAGAAACATAGAAACATAGAAGATAGGAGCAGGAGTAGGCCATTCGGCCCCTCGAGCCTGCTCCGCCATTCAATGAGATCATGGCTGATCATCCAAATTCAGTACCCTGTCCCTGCCTTCTCCCCATATCCCTTGATCCCTTTAGCCTTAAGAAGTATATCCAACTCTTTCTTGAATATATTTAATGAACTGGCCTCCACCGCCCTCTGTGGCAGAGAATTCCACAGGTTCACCACTCTCTGGGTGAAGAAATTCCTCCTCATTTCAGTCCTAAATGGGTTACCCCTTATCCTTAGACTATGACCCCTGGTTCTGGACTCCCCGGCCATCAGAAACATCCTTCCTGCATCTAGTCTGTCCAGGCCTGACAGAATTTTATAGGTTTCAATGAGATCCCCTCTCAATCTTCTAAACTCCAGTGAGTATAAGCCCAATCGACACAATCTCTCCTCATATGTCATTCCTGCCATCCCAGGTATCAGCCTGGTGAATCTTCGCTGCACTCCTTCCATGGCAAGAACGTCCTTCCTCAGGTAAGGCGACCAAAACTGCACACAATATTCAAGGTGCAGTCTCACCAAGGCCCTGTACAACTGTAGCAAGACATCCTTGTTCCTGTACTCGAACCCTCTTGCTACGAAGGCCAACATACCATTTGCCTTTTTAACCGCCTGCTGCACCTGCATGCTTACCTTCAGCGACTGGTGCACAAGAACACCCAGGTCTCTTTGCACTTCCCCTTCTCCCAATCTATTGCCATTCAAATAATAATCTGCCTTCCTATTTTTGCCACCAAAGTGGATAACCTCACATTTATCCACATTATAGTGCATTTGCCATGTTTCTGCCCAATCACCCAACCTGTCCAAATCGTACTGCAGTTTCACGACATCCTCCTCACAGCATACCCTCCCACCCAGCTTTGTGTCGTCTGCAAATTTGGAGATATTACATCCAATTCTCTCGTCCAGATCATTAATATATATTGTGAACAGCTGGGGTCCTAGGACCGATCCTTGCAGTACCCCACTAATCACTGCCTGCCACTCGGAAACCGACCCGTTTATTCCAACTCTTTGCTTTCTGTCCGCCAACCAGTTCTCTATCCAAGTCAATACCTTGCCCCCAATCCCATGTGCCTTAATTTTGCAAGCTAATCTCTTATGCGGGACCTTATCGAAAGCCTTCTGAAAGTCCAAATACACCACATCCACTGGTTCTCCCTTATCTATTTTACCAGTTACATCCTCAAAAAATTCCAGTAGATTAGTCAAGCATGATTTACCTTTTGTAAATCCATGTTGACTTTGTCCGATCCTGTCACTGCTTTCCAAGTGCTCTGCTATTACATCTTTTATAATGGACTCTAGCATTTTCCCCACTACCGATGTCAGGCTTACCGGTCTATAATTCCCCGCTTTTTCTCTACCACCTTTTTTGAATAGTGGGGTAACATTAGCTACCCTCCAATCCATGGGTACTGTTCCAGAGTCTATTGAGTTCTGGAAGATGACCAGCAATGCATCTATTATTTCTAGGGCCACTTCCTTAAGTATCCTGGGATGTAGATTATCGGGCCCTGGGGATTTATCGGCCTTCAGTCCCATCAATTTTCCTAACACCATTTCCCTACAAATATTGATTTCTTTCAGTTCCACCCTTTCATCAGACCCTATGTTCTCCGGCATCTCTGTTTGCTGCCATGCAAGCTCAGACTTGTAGGGGGTGGTATGTTGAGTCAGCTTTGCCTCTGACTGTTTTGAGTGGTTCGAATTGCTACCACACCCCTTTGGTTCTAGACTCTGGACTTAGGTACAGGCTGCGATACAAAATTGGAGTAGACAACTGGTTTGGTGCAAGAAAACTGTGGTTTATTAGAGTCGCAATCAAATTACACTTAAATTACTGGAGCAGTTACAGACATTCAAGATTACACTTAATTAAGAATGGGGAACACACAGCACAACGAGGGAAAATCACATTAATAATCCCCCTACCCTTGTCCCACCCCCAATATCTTACTAAATTGTACTAAAAGGAGCCAGGGATCATGCTTACCAATAGAGGTTTCTTGACAGTTCGAATCCTGTCAGTTAAGCCGGTTGCGTTTTTGGGGTTCGCTCTTTGTGTCCTTTGGGGCCTGTCGTCTCCACGTGGTACTAATCTTAGAATCTGCGAAGGTTCTTCAGTTGGGTGGAGTCCGCTGATGCGGTTTGGGCGCGGTTGTGGATTTGTCTGGTAAGTACCCACTTTTCTTAGTTAGAAATAGGGAGAGTAAAGTCTTTGTTGGGTACCTTAGCTTGTAGAGTGGAAAACTTCGGGTTTTGTTCTTCCGGTGGTGGTCTGGTCGTCGAGTTTTGTTGCGGTTGAGGTTCGGTTGGCAGTCTTTGGTGTCGGCTCGGTCGTGGTGGCCTAGATTATTACCTGTGTAGTGGTAATGATCTGAAGGTATGGTTTACCCGGCCCTTTTTGTTACCGCGGTGCTCGTGGTCGGTCCTCATGTAGGGCTGCGGTTGCGGCCTTGTTGTCTTCGTTCGAGCCTGCCCCACCGTGTCCCCTCGCCGTGATGTTCCGTGAGCCTTCCTGTTGGCTTCCAAATTATGATGCAGGGTGTTGTTGTTTGTGTCCGGGATGATGCACGCATGCCTTTGGTTACCGGTGGGTCTGCAGTTATACTGTTTTTGATTATGATATCTGCGTGCCAAATCAGGGTTAGTTCTTTGACCGATTTTTGGCGGGCTCGTTAATGTGATTATAGCCATTCACCTTAACTGATTTTGGGGTGGTTGTCTCGTTGCTAAATGGCCTTTAATGTCTTGGGTGTTTGTCATGCATAAGGTTAATCGGCATCTTCCTGGCTTGGTAGCTGGTTCGGACTGTAAGTGATTATTTATGCAGCGTTTTGATGGGCTTTAGGTTTGTGCAAGATTAAGGCCTAGAAATTCAGTTGGTTGCGCCAGCAGTTAGCGCCTTAAGAGAAGTGAATTTCGGGCGCTATGCGTGTAGCGCCCGGGCGCAGCGCAGTTTGCGCCTCGCCCCAAATTAAGTTGACCCTTAGCGCCGGCGCAAAGTTTAGCGCCCGCGCGGCTGCGCGCGCAGAAAATGACGTCACATCCTCGTGCAATGCCCTTTGCGCGCCCCGATTCCAAACTTCAGTCGGACCGCCCCATTGTGCGGCTGGCGGCCAGAGCGTTTGTAAAATGGAACGCAACACAGCCGACGCGGGCCCCGGGGAGCGCACGTACCCTGCAGTATAAAGGGCAGCCATTTTGCAGCAAACACTCTTGTGCAACGGATTTCTGGACACACAACAAGGAGGAGAGCTAACTGGTTTCATGCAGCAATAGCTCAGGTATTTTTGGACTCAGGCCAAAGCACTGCAAGTGCCCTGTTGGAAATTTGACTGTTTGCCAGCATTTGATGGGGGTTGCATGGGGTGCCAACGCGGAGTTTCAGCGCCATGTGCGTAGGCCTCGCAGACGCGGGGTCAGAGGGGCAGCCCTGGCTAGAGGCAGAGGGGGCAACAGGCGTCGGCAACATAGGCCTTACCCAGTCAGGGTATACCGCCAGCAGCGCTCCTACCTCACCATGAGTGGCGCGCGATGTGTAAGAAGGCTGAGATTCCGAAAGGAGGTGGTTGCAGAGATCTGCCACCTGCTTCGCAGAGACCTGCGTCCAAAGCTCAGGTGCAGGACGTCTCTGTCGGTGGAAGTGAAGGTGACGGTGGCATTGAACTTCTATGCCACCGGCTCCTTCCAATCCGCTGTTGGGGACATAGCTAACATATCCCAGTTCAGCGTGCATCGCTGCATCCGCCAGGTGACCGATGCCCTTTTCAGAAGGAGACGCCAATTCATCTCCTTCCCCATGGCCCTGGAGAGCCAGCATCAGCGTGCAGTGGGATTTGCTAGACTCGCGGCCTTCCCCTTGGTGCAGGGCGCCATTGACTGTACGCATGTGGCTTTGCGGGCACCTCTGGAGCATGGCGAGCAGTATCGCAACCGGAAGGGCTACCATTCTCTCAATGTGCAGCTGGTGTGTGACCACAAGCAGTGCATCCTGGCTGTCAATGCCTGCTTTCCAGGCAGCTGCCACGATGCCTTTATCCTGCGGCAGAGTACTGTGCATGACATGTTCGAGGCACAGCCTCCCCCAAGAGGATGGCTGCTCGGGGACAAAGGCTATCCTTTGTGTACCTGGCTCATGACCCCGCTCCGCGCGCCCAGGACCGCTGCTGAAGAGGCATACAACGAGAGCCATCAAAGGAGCAGAAACATCATCGAGCAAACTATTGGGGTCCTCAAGCAGCGGTTCCGCTGCCTTGATCGTTCCGGCGGATCTCTGCAGTATTCGCCGCACCGGGTCTCCCAATTTGTCGTAGTTTGCTGCATGCTACACAACCTGGCTCTCCGCAGGATTCAGGCACTGCCACCTGACGTTGGACCACCACCTCAGGAGGAGGAGCAGGAGGAGCAGGAGGAGGAGGAGGAGTACGTTCCCAGGAGGGAGCGACAAGGTCCAAGGGCCGTCCGTCGCCAGCTTATTGAACGTAACTTCTAAGCCCCCTGTCAGGGAATGTCTTGTGGCCATGAAGCAAGATGAATGCAGCCGCTCCGCAAGCCCTCAGCCGGCGAAGGCAACAAAGACTAACAAGAACAACCATGGACACTGTCTGAATAAAGATAAATTTATATTTGACAAAAATGAAACCCCTTCCCACATGAATCCCAAAAACAATCAACGGCCCCCACAAAAAGTGCAACAAACGACTCACTCCCACAACCTGGGGAGGAGTAACTCCACATTTGAACAAACCAGGCCTCAACCTCGGCCTTAACGCAAAAAACATACCCATAAACAAAACAACCATGGGCAAAATAAAGATGTCCACCGCCATATAAAATGAAAGCTGGCCACACCCTCTACTTAGTGGCCCGCGAGGGCGAGACCTTGTCCAGCCTTTTGGCGCCCCTGCCCGGCCTGCTGCTCCTCCGCAAGCTCTGCCCAGTGGCTGCTGCGAGGCTGGGGGAAGGCGCCTGAGGGTCAGATGTCCTTCCGCCAGATGGCCTTGGGGGGCGGCCTACACGGGCTTTGGGCCTCGAGGGGCTGGCTGTTGATTGGCGCACATGTGCATGCCCACCATCAGCTCCAGCCGCTTGCCGTTGACGCTCCACTGGGGGAGTGGCGGCGACGGATGGCACAATGTGGGCAAGCTGGCATATTGGAGGCGCTGGCTGGTGATGTCGCACGCTGGCACTCGCCCGGGCAAGCACTGCACGATCCGCACCAATCAGCCGAAGGGCGGATCGCTGTGCTGCTGCAGCGCAGCGGGTGTCCTGGCGATGCCTGGCTGAGGCAGCGCGTGTGGCAGCAGTGAGTGCCCCTGTTGCCCTGGTCTGCGCCCGCATCACATCCACCACTGACTTGACGGCATCAGCCAGCAACTCCATCGCCGGAGGCATCCGTTCCACTACCTCCATCATCATCCGGCCACTCTCGGCATTTGATGTCCCAAACTCCCGCACACTGGTCGCCAGCGACTTGATGGCCTCAGGCATCCGTCCCACCACCTGCATGAGCTCTGTGTGGCGGCGGTCTGAATCCTCGGCCATTTGGTCCAGCTGGCGCACCTCCTCCGAGGTGAAGGTGGCCGGACTGGAGGTGGGACTCTCCCGCTGGGGAGCAGGGGTCCGAGCTAGGCGACCCTTGGCACGTTGCTGGTGCCGAATGTCCGCAGCAACTGCACTCCCCTCCGATCCTTCCCCCCTCTGGGGGGAAGGCCGCGGCCCACCCGCAGCCCTCCTGGGTGGCTGGACACCACTGGTCCCAGCAGCTGCACTCCCCTCCGAAAGTTGCTCCAGGCTCTCGTCCAGGGAAGACGTGTCCAACACTTCGCCCTCTGCTGCGGGACCTGAGTCCTCCCCTGATGGTCCGGGTTGCTCTTCCTCCTCCTCCTCCTCCTCCTCCTGTTCGGAGGGGCTGTCACTGGCAGCTTCAGGGAGCTCTTCGACACCAGCTGAAAGCAGGAAGGCACAAGAGTAGCTTCAGAGTGAGGAGAGGGCGTCAGCGAGGGAGTCATGACTGGTGGCATTCAGCGCATTGGTGGCACAGTGGCAATGGAGGTAGCTCGGATGCGCAAGTGCGACGAGAGAGGGCCAAAAGGCGAGGCCCTTACCATTGCCGGGCAGCGGAGGGTCGGCTTCTCCGCACGCTCTGGGCACAATCACGCGGCCTCCCATGAGGCCACTCACGTGCTCCTCCAGGGGAGTGAGCTTCTGGAACTTGGCGCGGCCTCCCCCGGTGATGTCGCGGCGCTTGCGATTATTCGCAAGTTTAGCCTGCAAGAGAAAGGACGGGCTCTAAGTACGGTGTGTAGCCGTGACGTAGTGTGCACTGCCTCCCATGGTGGAATAGCTTGGCCAGAGTGTAGCCCTGATCTAGTGTGCACTGCCTCTCATGGTGGAATAGCTTGGCCAGTGTGTAAAGTGCAGAATGTGCAATTGATGCTCATGACTGTCCCAAAGCTGCTGGCTGAGGGCTGCCCATTAGGCCTTTCAGGTCCCTTTGCCCATCATGTCAGGTGTACATGCAAGAATGAGGAGGAGAGTGGAAAGGGTACTCACCCTGACAATCCTGGTCAGGTCATTGTATTTCTTCCGACACTGCACCTTGTCCCTGGGGGCATCGCCGTAGGACGACACCCTGGTGGCGATCTCCCTCCAGGCTTTGGTGTAGACGCGGTGGGTGGGATTCCTGCCAGTGTCTGGGAACAAGATCCTGCGCCTCTTCTCCAATGCTGTCAGCATGATATCCAGATCATGCTCTGAGAAGCGCAGGGCACGCTCACGGGCCTTCTCATGCGTTGCCATGGCTCCTTGGGCTCAGCAGCAGTGTTGAGGCCTAGTTTGAAAGCTGCAGTGTGCAGGGCGTGGCAGCAGACCAAATCGTCCCTTCCCCCTTTAAGAACTGGCCGGCGCCACGGGGTCTGCTGTCAATCAAAAAATGACCGCACGCGCGCTGCGCCCCGCCTCGGCGCTATCCTTCTGCACCGCCGGCTTAGCGCCTAAAGATAGTCGTGTAACGCCTCTTTTAGCGCTCCAGCAACCTCTTAGGGCGAAGCAACTGAATTTCGGCGAAGGGGGCGCAACTTTGGGGCGGGCGCTAAAGTCGGGTGGGCGCTAACGTTAGCGCCCCAAAACTGGCAAAACTGAATTTCTAGGCCTAAGTCTTTTCCTGAGTTGATTTGTTTTAAGGGAAGAATGCGTGTTTTGTCTCCTCCAGTTGCCTGGGTTTGAAATAACAAATCAAAGCTGTCTCCCATAGGCCCAGGCACGTCAAGTTTTAAGCTTTTGAACTTGACATCCTGCCTGATGGGTCCCACTTTAACCTTGCAGTTTTTGCCATAAAGTCCAAAAACCATTCCCTTATTGAATAACTTGTCCTTCAGTGTCCCTTATTAATAACTTGGGAAATGTGGGAATTTTGAGAATCGTACACTCCCCCCTGTGATACTGAAACTCGCTTCAAGTATCATACTTACAAAGGTGAGCAAAATTCCTGACCCTCCATAGCCAATCTTCCCCTGTAATTACCTATCTAAAATCCCATGACACATACATTTCCCATTCTTTAAAATGCAGTGTACTTAAGTATACATAGGCAAAATACAGTTATCTACACACATCCAAGCATGGAGGGGGTCCGACACCCCTGCACCACTTGGTACACATACATCTTTATTAAAAATAACACGTCAAAGTCTTTATTAAAAATAACAAACACACAAAAAAACAACAATCTTTATTCAGAAACACAAAAATAAAAGATTCAAACAGCTGTATCTCTCTCCACCTTAACATAAAGCTTCTTCCAAGTCCTTTTGTTTCGGAATTCTAGTGTTTTGCCTTTTCCCTTGCACTGAGTGCTACGTTGGCAAAATCAAACTCGTAGAATTTCCTAAACATTTCTCTTAACAGGGCCTGGTATAGCTGTTCTGTCTCCGTGGGGCACCACTCAGTTAAGTGTACCTCTGTGAGGTTTAGAATCACGGAGGCTACCTCGTAGTGTACCCCCTGGTATAGCACCTTTTCGGTCAGCACTAGTACCAGCCCATTCCCTGGTCCCTTGGTGGTGGCAGGGCACCTCTCTAGGTGTGTCCTTGCTGTCTGGGTCGTGGGCAGGGGCTTTCGGGCACGTGCCACGAGTTCAGTGGCTTTAATTGGGGCTGGGGAGTTTGGGACTATGCAAGTGTGTAGGTGGGAATCCCATTCCACCCCCTTCCCCTTATCCTGCCATGATGCGGAAAAGATGATGGATATGCCCGTGGGGCAGGCCCTTTGCGACCCCCACATGCAGACATAAATTCCCTGTTCCGACTCCCACCACTTATCCCAGCACACACTAGCTCTCCCTTGGGTCCCTGTGATCGTCCGGTAGGTGTCATTCCCCAGTTGTTCCCAGTCAGCTGTACGGTCCCCCATGTCTGTGCTCAGCTTCCTGAGCCACCACCACCTTCCCAGGGGAATCTGTCCTCTGCAGGTCAGGCACACACGTTTCCCCTCAGTGACCCCGACCCATGTGGCCACAACCTGTACGTTGGGGTGGGGGAGGGAGGCCTCCCCGTAGGTGAACCCGGTCTGGCTGGAGTACCGGGTGGAGTTAGATCCCAGCCACCCTGGCCATCTTCCCTCATGGGAATAGATAGCAAGCTCCTCCACGCCTCGTTCGCCGCCCCCAGCAGTCACAACCGGTGCTCTCTCTCCTGAGCATCCAAAAATGTGGGAGTCCTCCACGTCACCTCATTTCCTAGTGCTCATTCCTATCAGGGCGAGTAGGAGTATGCCCACCTTCATTTCGAAAATCCCTTCTGTAAGGAGACACAAGACCATATAGCCAGGTCCCGAGAAGATTCTCTGGCTTGGGTAAAGCATAGTCGAGTCTTGCGACCTCGACTCAATACAAACACTCTTAAAACAATAATATTTAAACTACCAATCACCTTATTTAAAATTAAACTAAAACACCCAAACTTAACAATCCCAAAATTACATTACAGAAGCTATGTACATCCGCCGCCCGTCTCTGGGCGGCCAGGCTAATCCCTGTTCAGGCTGTAGCACACTACTCCCTTCGGTGTGGCTGCCCTGTCCTGTCATTTTGGTCCCTCGCAGCCTGTGGCTGCTGGTTGGGGACCTCTGTCCTCAGATCGATCCCTGACTTGAGAGGTTGCCCGTTTAAACTGGGGAGCCGGTGACCACAGTTCCTTTGGCCGTGGCGTTCGTGGGGACCTTCTAGGGACTTTGGCTGGTGGGGGTTTTCCGGCTGGTGGGTCTTTAACACGAGCCACTGCCCCCTCCTTTGTGATCTGTGAACTTTCCACGACCGCTGGCTGGGGATTTTTATCCTCAGGCTTTACCTCACCTAAACCTGTGCTAGGGGCAGGCAACTCTACACAGCCTGATGCTGCAGGCTGAGGGTCCTTGCCCTCACATCCCACCTCTCCTAAACCTGGGTTAGGGGCAGGTAACTCTCTGCAGCCTAATGCTGCAGGTTGGGGGTCTCTGCCCCCAGGTCCCACCTTGTCTAAGTCCCAGATGAGTGGGGGAGTGTCCCAAATGGTGGGTGAGATGGCCCTTCCCTTAAAACAAGCCACTGCACCTGCCTGTGCAGTCTGTGAGTTTGCTCCTGCTGCAGACTGAGGATTTTGATCCTCAGACCTTGCCCTAATTGGCTGTTCCCTTCTCTCGGGCTTAAACAATTTGCATTGATTAATGTAACTAGCAGCCTGCCAGTAACCCTTGTTTTAAAGTTTCGTCCGCTGCCCCGAACGGGCCTTCTATGGACTCCCCCTTCTTTCTCTTTACCGGGACGGCCTTAAAGACGGGATCGTGGGCTTGGACCTGCTTTAAGTCCGGGGCCAAAGCTACCCCTTGTGTGCCTCCCTTGTCTCGGATTGCGGCTACCCGGCCTGCTCTACAGGGATCCCAGAACTCTCCTTCCCTGGCCCCCTGCTTGGCCACCTCGTCGGTCTTTTGGTTACCCTCCCACGTGGTATGGAGGGATCCTAAATCTATGGCCAAAGGTTTGGACCTTTCCCCAGCCTGCCCGTTCCCTGTGAATCCCATTAGGCTAAATGGGACCTTGTTAGACCTGGGTGAATTGGTCGGGTCTTCTGAATGGACCACCGTGCTGGAAGCTCCAGTGTCCACTAAATATCTCCCCTGCACCATCTCCACCCCCATCTTAACATAGGGCCTGCGCCCCTCAGCATTTTCAAGGGGACACAGGTCAACAGGCTGCGCTGGTTCTAGTCAGGGCTGTGGGTTGGATGGGGCTGATGGGGTCAGAGCACCAGTAGTGGCTGCTACCCTCCCTGGGCCAGTCAATAGGGTCCTCATTGCATCCAAAAATGACTTGACCGTGGCGGGAGGGATTCTTGTCTCTGTCTTTTGGGCTGGGGCTGAGGAGTTCTTTCCCTTGTTATCCTTCCAAGGATTTCTACACTTCTTCCTCCAGTGTCCATCCTTCCCACACCCGTAACAGTTAAGCTTTGTGCTGGAGGGGTTATTCCCTTCCTGATGCCACTCCTTCCTACCCTGGCCAGGTTTTATTTCATGCACTTTCCCTTTAGGTGGGTGTGCATCGGTCCCCTTACCATTCCGGTAAGCCAGGGTCAATTGTCTGATCACTGTCAGTTCGGTAGTCAGGGGATGCTTTGGGTCAAAATCATTTCTGCCTTGGCCCTGATCCTGTGACAAGCTGTTTGCCATCAGGCAACGGAGCCAGTGGGCCAGCTGATCCTGGTCCAGGTTAGCCCGGTCAGGTGCCCCAGTACAGGCACTCCTATACACCGCCACAACCTGTCCGCGAAAGCCTGCAGGGTTTCTCCTGCGAGTTGCACTGTTTTCTCCACCCGGGAGAAAGGACTTCCCTCATTCATCCCCATGGCCTCAAGAACTTCCTCCCTGAGCTCCCCATACTCACACTGTCCCTTCTTACACTGGTCGGAGAGGGACTGGAAGAGCTTACTCTCCAGGGAGAATAGCAGCATTTTGGCCTGTTCAGCATCATCGCACTCACTGATGCTTGCTGCCTGTTCCACTTCCCTGAAGTGGACCGAGGGGTCCCCATTTTCTGTGAGTTTCGTTATATGGCTTACCATAGCCCTAAGCTGTTGGGTGCCGTGGGGAACTACGAACTGGTTTTGGAGGGGTCCCTCCTCCCCGTCATCAGCGGGTGGGCCAAACCTTTGCTGCCGGGCCGGGCATAGCCCTGGTCATAGCCTCTCTTGCGGGGGTTTTCCACCTCAGCTTCTACCCCTAACTCCACCCCCCCCTTGCTGCCAGACTTCACTGAAACCTGGCGCTACGGGTGGTGGTCGTGGGCCCTCCTGCTCCTCAACCAGGTCTTCCCTTAGCACTACCCGTGGTGCCTGAACCGTTCTCCCCAAGTTCCCTGTAAAGTCAATCTGGGCTGCACTCGGGCTTATGAGGCACACCATTGTAAAGTCTGTGGGTTGTATAGCGAAGTAATACACAGACTACAAGAGTAACTTAAACAGGACTTTACTATTCGAAGGTCAGGGCGAATCTGCCCAATAAATCCTGACACAGCACTTATATACTGGTGTGGTCACCGTCGGTATTACAGTATACAGCAGCCAAGATAAAGTAGTGCCACACCTAAAATAGTTCTCTTAAAGGTGAACGGTTACATACGATAGTTCTCTTAAAGGTAGAACAGTTACATACACTACAATCCTCCCTTTTTAGCTTACAACATACTTATTCCCCATTAACCATATCATTAGAACATATATACAAATTATGTAAAACAGTTCACAGGTTCAGTCTCTCTGGAGGTCTCCTGACTCTGTCCGGATAACGCCTCGGTGGTGTAGTAGTTTTCGGCGGGGTAGTAGGTTCTTCCGGCAAGGCCGATTCAGCTTGAAGGACAGTGTCAGGATCATCTGATTCCAGTATTACCAGATCGGAGGTAGGTGCTCTGGGTATCTCTGTTTCTACATTAGCCGTGTAAGGTTGTGGAGTAGGTTGGCTCTTTGTGGATGACCCTATGATCTGGTCAACATGGCGCCTTATTATGCTGTCACCAATGTCCACTGTATACAGCAGCGGCCCTAGCCTTTTTACAATAGTTCCCGGCTGCCATTTCTCGGTACGGTAGTCCCGGGCCAAAACTTGTTGACCTGTCTGAAAAGATCTAGTTGGCCTTTCATTCATGCCCTGGAATTGCCGGTTCTCTACGTCTCTTCTGACGTTTGGCTTAATCAAATCCAGCCGGCATCTTAGTCTTCTATTGAAAAACATCATGGCGGGAGTTTGATTTGTGACCGCATGTGTTGCATTCCTGTACGCCAACAAGAAGCTATCTACCTTATGTTGTAAGTTGAGGTTCTCATTACCCATGGCCTTTATGGCCTTCTTGAAGGTCTGGACAAACCTTTCAGCTAAGCCATTGGTGGCGGGATGGTATGGGGCTGACGTGTAGTGCTTGACCCCATTGCTTTTTAAAAATTTCCTGAATTCTTCGGACACAAATTGTGGTCCATTATCAGAACAGACCTGTTCCGGCAGCCCATTCCTGGCAAACATGGTCCTTAATACTGTGATGGTTTTTTCCGTGGTGGTGGAGGACATCTTTATTACCTCCGGCCACTTGGAGTGTGCATCCACCGCTATTAGAAACATTGAGTCCATAAATGGACCAGCAAAGTCGATGTGTACCCTTTGCCAAGGAGATGAGGGTCACTCCCATGGATGCAGAGGAGCTTGTGGTGGCGCGTTTTGGACCTTCTGGCATCCTAGACAACTCTTGGTTATTTCCTCGATGTCTCCATCAATACCTGGCCACCACACAAACGCTCTTGCTAGGTTCTTCATTTTCACTCCACCCAGATGCCCCTCGTGAAGTTCCTTTAGCACCTTATGCTGAAGTTTGGGTGGGATCACCACTCTCGATCCACACATCAAGGTTCCTCGGCACACTGACAGCTGTTCTTTCCGTTGCGAAAATGCTGGCAGTGTTGGTTCGCCATGTGCTGGCCATCCCTCCACTGTTAGATCGTAGACCCGTGAGAGAGTCGGGTCATTTCTTGTTTCATTCTCGATCATCGAATTGGTTACTGGTAGACATTCTACTATGGATGAGTGGAACATTTCTACCGGGTCCATTGTAGCCGCCTCTTCTACTACCGGCAACGGTAGGCGCGATAACCCATCAGCATTTCCATGCTGTTTGGAGCTTTTGTATTCAATGTCATATTGGTGTGCCCCAAGTAACACGGACCACCTCTGTAACCTTTGCGCTGTCATAGTGGAAACGGCCTTGTTAGGGTTGAATATGGACACCAACGGCTGGTGGTCTGTCAGTAATGTGAACTTCTTGCCCTGCAGGTAATGATTGAATTTCTTTACTCCCCACACAAGGCTGAGGGCCTCCCTGTCTATCTGAGCGTAATTTCGCTCCGCAGAGGTCAACGATCGGGACGCAAATGCGACTGGCCTTTCCGAGCCATTTGGTAACTTGTGTGAAAGTACTGCTCCAATTCCATAAGGGGAAGCATCACAAGCTAGACGAAGAGGTAACGTTGGGTTGAAATGAGCCAACACTTCCTCAGAGGTAATCAACGCCTTGCTTCTGCGAAAGGCCTTTTTACAGTCCTCGCTCCACTTCCATGGCACTTCTTTCCGTAACAGAGCATTCAGCGGATGTAGCACCGTGGATAAATTTGGCAGAAACTTGTGATAATAATTAATCAACCCCAGAAACGATCTCAACTGTGAAACGTTTTCCGGAGCGGGGGCCTTCACGACAGCTTCTATCTTGTCAGGTGACTTGTGCAGCCCCTCTTGGTCAATGACATGACCGCAGTACGAGATCCGTTTCTGGAAGAACTCACATTTCTGGCGATTAACTCGAAGGCCATATTCCTTCAACCTGGTGAGCACCAGTTTCAAATTTGTGAGGTGTTCCTCCTCGTCTTCTCCCGTAATCAGGATATCGTCCAAGTAACACTGTGTGCTTGGAACACCTTATAAGACCTGCTCCATTGCCCTCTGCCAAATTGCTGGAGCCGAAGCTACTCCAAAAACCAGTCTATTATAACGATACAAGCCTCTGTGCGTGTTGATTGTGAGATACTGGCGCGACTCTTCCTCGACTTCCATTTGTAAGTATGCCTGTGCCAGGTCTATCTTGGTGAAGTGTTGCCCGCCAGACAATGAAGCAAAGATATCCTCAATCCGCGGAAGCGGGTATTGTACCGTGTGCAGCACCGGATTAACTGTGATCTTGAAATCTCCGCAGATGCGGACCTTCCCCAGTCCCCCTGGCTTGTTACTTGATGAAGACTTCATGACGGGAACAATGGGCGTGGCCCACTCACTCCAGTCCACCTTAGACAGTACCCCTGAACGTTCAAGCTCTTCCAGTTCTGCCTCCACAGCAGGTCGTATCGCGTAAGGTACCGATCTGGCTTTGAAAAATTTTGGGCTTGCATGTTCTGCAATCTTGATTTTTGCTTTAATTCCTCTCAGTGTTCCCAGTCCTTGCTGGAATACCTCTTTAGCTTCGTCCAATATTCTGGACAACCGTTCAGGTTTGACCTCTTCCTTCTCGGAATCTACCGTCATTATGTTTAGTGAATGCCAGTCTATCTTTATTTTCCTGATCCACTCCCGTCCCAGAAGTGGTGGACCTCCCTCGGGCAGCACATACAAGTCCATCCTTTGGTGATCTTTGTATTTGTATCTCACCTTGACTTCTATCTTTCCAATGAGGTATACTTTGTGCCCCGTGTATGTCTGCAATACTATCTCCGCATCCCGTAGGGGAATATGTTTGAATAACTTTTTGTAATCATGCTTATTCATGACCGTCACCGCCGATCCGGTGTCCACTTCCATCTTCACTTGGACTTTTGCAATCTGTAGTCTGATCCAGATAGTTTGTCGGTCAGCTTCTTTACTCACATTATGAATCCTCAGACTACCCAGTGCCTTGCTGTTGGAGTCTGAGTCTGAATTCTGTTCATCTGGACTCTTCCCAGTCACCTCATGTACCTTTCTGTACTTCTTCTGCGGTGACTTATTATTGTTGTTCTTCTTTCCTGACCGGCATACCTTAGCTATGTGGCCAAGCTTGCCACATTTCCTACAGTCCTGGTTTTTAACCCAGCATTGGTTCTGGTCGTGTGTTGTCTTCCCACAATGAGAACATTTCGTTGTACCCGAAGTCATTTGATCCACACTGAGTACTGCTGTCTTCCGCTGCATTTCCACCGTGCCTCTCGCTGTGGCTTCGTGCGATGCTGCAATAAGGACAGCCTTATCAAGTGTAAGATCGTTCTCTTTGAGTAGTCGTTTTTGCGTTCCTTCCTTTGACAATCCACACACGAACTTGTCTCGCAATGCCTCTGTCAGATTTCCTCTAAACTGGCAGTATTTCGCTAGTCTATGCAGCTCAACCAAGTACTCCACGTTGCTTTCCTCTTTTCGTTGCGTTCTCCCGTAAAATTTAGATCGTTCCGCTAACATCAGCGGTGCGGGGTTAAAATGATCCTTCAGGACAGCAACAATATTATCGAAGGTTTGATCCGCCGGTTTAGCTGGTGATAGAAGATGCTTCAATAAGCCATATGTCTTCGCGCCCATCGAGTTTAGCAAGGTTATAGCTTTATCATCATCTTCTATTTTATTGGCCTCACAATATATCTCGATACGTTCTACGTACATGGGCCAATCTTCCACCTCGGCATCGAAGTTGTTGATGTTACCATGCTTAGGCATCTTCACTATCTCTGACTATCTTTCTGCGAAACAACAGGATTTCCCTTTAACTTTTTAACTTTTTCTTTTTTTTTCCAAAAATGGCGGGTTCCCGCGCTTGTCTTCTTCCCCGCCTACTGGCAAAATGGCGGTTTCCCGCGCTTGTCTTCTTCCCCCCTACTGGCAAAATGGCGGTTTCCCGCTCCTGACTTCTTCCTCTGGTGGGAGGGGTAAGCTTTGCCCTCGGGCGACGACCGCTGGTTTACGGGGTTTGTAGCCTGTGCGCCGGTTTCAGTTTATTCTGAAGCGCGCGCTAGAAAAGCCGATCGCGTTCCTTGTCCCCCCCCCTTCTTCTTTTCGGCAGGGGCAACCGGCGCTGGGGACAACCAGTTGGCGTCGGACAGATCCAGCTCCTGGTCCTTCACGGCAGCTGCTGCAAGCCGCTGGCCGGAACCTCGCTCGGTCTCTCTCTCGGGCTCTGTCTCTCCCGCTCGCGCGGCTCTCGCTCGCTCTCTCTCGGGCTCTGTCTCTCCCGCTTGCGCGGCTCTCGCTCGCTCTCTCTCGGGCTCTGTCTCTCCCGCTCGCGCGGCTCTCAATCGCGCCTCCCAGCCCTCTCGCAGTCCGGTGCTTCCCTCCCCGGCTGCGGCTGAGTTTTCCGCGATTTATTTATTTTTATCTCTTCCCGCGCCTTACAATCCGGTCGCAGCGCTTCGTGGCCTCAGTCACTGTCTGGCCTTTTTCACCCCAATCGCGCCTCCCAGCTTCTCGCAGTCCGGTGCTTTCCTCCCCGGCTGTGGCTGAGTTCTCCGTGGCTTATTTATGTTTATATCTTCCCGCGCCTTACGATCCCGGTCGCAGCACCTCGTGGTCGCGGTATTTGTCCGGCCTTTTTCCCCTCGACCGTGGTCGAGTGCACCGCCCTTATCCCCGTTTATTTGTTTCCATTTTCCCTTTACTCACAGTCACCGTGGCCGACTTGCTTCTCGTGTTGATCAGCTCACTCACCACCGTGGCAGAAGGGACAATCCGTGCCTGTTGCTGATGGAAGACTTCGTGTTTGAAATCTTCCTCCTTTCTTGGTCTGCTGACTCGAGTTTTCACACAGCAAAACGACGAGGGCGGGTGCCTCTTCTCGACGCTCGTTTACTTCTTCAGAAGTATTGTTGCCGCAGGGTAAGATCGAACTCGTCGCCACTGTAAAGTCTGTGGGTTGTATAGCGAAGTAATACACAGACTACAAGAGTAACTTAAACAGGACTTTACTATTCGAAGGTCAGGGCGAATCTGCCCAATAAATCCTGACACAGCACTTATATACTGGTGTGGTCACCGTCGGTATTACAGTATACAGCAGCCAAGATAAAGTAGTGCCACACCTAAAATAGTTCTCTTAAAGGTGAACGGTTACATACGATAGTTCTCTTAAAGGTAGAACAGTTACATACACTACAACCATGCCTTTTGCCTTCCTTAGAGCAAGGTTCAGATTCTCTATCTGTTCCTGGCAGGGGCCATGATCTGCATCTTCAAACCCCTGTGCGCTCGCTATCTTATAGGCTGCCCGTATGTCTCTTATTTTCTCCTCCTGCTCTCTCACTTGTCTTGCTAGGCGGGCATTCTTTTCCCGCAACCTCAGCTCATTGTTCTTGGCCTCGGTGACCTTGCACTGTAAATATTCCTGCCTGATCTTATGCTCCCCCAGTAACTGCACCCTTTCCTGGTTCAGAGCCTGCAATCCTGCCAGTAACTTCTCCCCTGCTAGAGCCCTTGCTTGGGCTCCCAGGGCTGACTCCCGTATCTCGGCTGCCCCTGTGCTTCAATGAGTCTGTCCAAAAGCTGGATCTGTTTCTTGAAGCACATCAGCCAGACTGCCTTTTCTATGGATTTCTTATGATCCTTCCCTTCTGTCCACTTAACTGCAGCATTTACCGGACGCTCAGCCTTTAACAGATTAGTGATCCACTTCTTAGTGATATTCACCTTGCTGAACACGTAATTTGAAATCCTCTCTTCCATTACAGTTTGCTCTTCCGAATCAGTGTCTACTGTATCGCACCCCTTTTGCCCAAGTCCTACCGCAGTAGCCATTCTGTAGGGGGTGGTGTGTTGAGTCAGCTTTGCCTCTGACTGTTTTGAGCGGTTCGAATCACTCCCACACCCCTTTGGTTCTAGACTCTGGACTTAGGTACAGGCTGCGATACAAAATTGGAGTAGACAACTGGTTTGGTGCAAGAAAACTATGTTTTATTAGAGTCACAATGAAATTACACACTTAGATTACTGGAGTAGTTACAGACATTCAAGACGACACTTAATTAAGAATGGAGAACACACGGCACAACGAGGGAAAATCCCATTAATAATCCCCCTACCCTTGTCCCACCCCCAATATCTAACTAAATTGTACTAAAAGGAGCCAGGGATCATGCTTACCAATAGGGGTTTCTTGACAGTTCGAATCCTGTCAGTTAAGCCGGTTGCGTTTTTGGGGTTCGCTCTTTGTGTCCTTTGGGGCCTGCCGTCTCCACGTGGTACTAACCTTAGAATCTGCGAAGGTTCTTCAGTTGGGTGGAGTCTGCTGATGCAGTTTGGGTGCGGTTGTGGATTTGTCTGGTAAGTACCCACTTTTCTTAGTTAGAAATAGGGAGAGTAAAGTCTTTGTTGGGTGCCTTAGCTTGTAGAGTGGAAAACTTCAGGTTTTGTTCTTCCGGTGGAGGTCTGGTCGTCGAGTTTTGTTGCGGTTGGGGTTCGGTTGGCGGTCTTCGGTGTCGGCTCGGTCGCGGTGGCCTAGATTATTACCTGTGTAGTGGTAATGATCTGAAGGTATGGTTTACCCGGCCCTTTTTGTTGCCATGGTGCTTGTGGTCGGTCCTCGTGTAGGGCTGCGGTTGCGGCCTTGTTGTCTTCGTTCGAGCCTGCCCCACCGTGTCCCCTCGCCGTGATGTTCCGTGAGCCTTCTGTTGGCTTCCAAATGATGATGCAGGGTGTTGTTGTCTGTGTCCGGGATGATGCACGTACGCCCTTGGTTACCAGTGGGCCTACAGTTATACTGTTTTTGAGTTTGTTATCTGCGCGACAAATCAGGGTTAGCTCTTTGTCCGATTTTTGGCGGGCTTGTTAAGGTGATTATAGCCATTCACCTTAACTGGTTTTGGGGTGGTTGTCTCATTGCTAAATGGCCTTTAATGTCTTGGGTGTTTGTCATGCATAAGGTTAATTGGCGTCTTCCTGGCTTGGTAGCTGGTTCGAACTGTAAGCGATTATTTATGCAGAGTTTTGATGGACTTTAGGTTTGTGCAAGATTAAGGCCTAGAAATTCAGTGGGCCTTGCGCCCACTTAGCGCCTAAAGAGGTCTTCTGCGCCGGCGGGGTTGGTAGCGCGGAAATTGAGTGCAGCGTTAATGGCGGCGGTAGCCGGTAGCGCTGCGCCGGCACCGATGACGTCATCGGTGTGCGCAGCGCCCCGGTTCCGCCCCGATGCCGGCCCGACGCCCATATTCAGTTGCGGCCGCCTCTTCCGCAGCGGCCGCAAACAACGTTCGTGAAACACGGCCTTCATGCAGCGTTAGTGGGGCGCATAAAGGTGGAGGTGCGGCCGGCCGCTTTTTCAGCGGCCGCCTGCCCGCACCTCCCTCCCCGGCCTCCTACACCACCCCCCCCCGCGGCATTGGTGGCTGATTCCCGTGAGCCCGGCACTTCTCCGTGGTGCCGGGCTCATTTCCCGGCAGAATCCAGCGGCGATCGCATGGCTGCAGGCAGCTCCTCCTTAAGAGAAGGAGGAGGCGTGCAGTACCCCAGCCTGCTGCACCGCATCGGGTGGCGCAGCGGCAGCTGGAGCGCTGAAATTCACTTTCAGCGCCCCAAGCGGAGGCGGGCACACCCTGGAACAGCGCCCGGTTCCGACTTGGGGCGCTAAAAGTGAATTTCTGGTGGGCGCAACGGGCTCCAGGCGCTGCGCAAACTTTTGGGCGCAACTGAGCTGGCGGGGCCATACCTAATTTCTAGGCCTAAGTCTTTTCCTGAGTTGATTTGTTTTAAGGGAAGAATGCGTGTTTTGTCTCCTCCAGTTGTCTGGGTTTGAAATAACAAATCAAAGCTGTCTCCCACAGGCCCAGGCATGTCAAGTTTTAAGCTTTTGAACTTGACATCCTGCCTGATGGGTCCCACTTTAACCTTGCAGTTTTTGCCATAAAGTCCAAAAGCCATTCCCTTATCAAATAACTTGTCCTTCAGGGTCCCTTATTAATAACTTGGGAAATGTGGGAATTTTGAGAATCCTACAGACTGATGCCATCATGGTTGGGTTTATGAGTGCGGAAAGGGGCTTGCAGGGTCTCACAGCAGTCCAGCCATCTGTGCTCTAACAGAATGCTAGGAATGCCGATGAGCCACCTGGGGAAGTGGCAGTGGCTCCATGGAGCAAGAACCTGCTGTCTTTTCTCAGGATTATAGCATTCGTACTCCCCAAGTCCACTCCACCTGCCCTTGCTGCTGCCTGTCAGCCAGCCAGCCCGGACTGCTGCCATCCATGCCGCGGTGCTACAGTCTACAACTGAACCTTCTAGGCCCAGAGCTGCTCAAGGTCATCCTGCAAGGCCATCTGCAGTGCCCCCACAGAAAGTCAGCAGCCTTCCAACAGCCATGCTGCAGTCACTGGGGTAGCACTGTGTAGGAGCATTAGAATAGGCAAAGGAACATGAAAGACAGACACTACGGGAATGCATAAGGGTGATTAATTGACTTTGTTATGTAGTATTGGATTGATTAATTTATAAATTATGTTTGGAATGTTTGTTTTGTGGTGGCTCTCATTTCAGCTTTGTGCCCAAGAAGATGCTGTTGTGTTCTGTGACAGAGGGATGATAAGGTGGGGAAATGTTGAACTATGGGGACCTGGGGTTTCATTTAGGGGAACCGGATTCTGATGGGGCGCTCACAGATTGGGGACTGGGGAATCCGCTGCCTGCCTCCTCCCTTCCTCCTCCTCCTCTTCACCTTCGTCCTCCTCCTGAGGTGGTCACAGAATCCATGGTGGTAAGGGCTATGCCCTCCTGATGGCCAAGTTGTGGAGGATGCAGCAGACCACCAGGAAATGGGACACCTGCTCCAGCATGTACTGGAGGGCTCCTCCTGAGTGGTCAAAGCAGCAGAACCGATGCTTTAGCACACCAATGGTCTGCTCAGTGAGGCTCCTTGTGGCAGCATGGCTCTCATTATATGACTGCTGGCCATGAGAGTTGGGGTTGAGGAGGGGAGTTATCAGCCAGGTGTAGAGCGGAGAGCCCTTGTCTCTGGGCAGCCACCCTCGGGTTTGACGTGGTGGCTAGAAGATTTCTGGCACACCAGACTGGTGCAGGATGAAGGTATCATAACTGCTGCCAGGATACTGGGAATTCACCATCATGATGTGCTGGGTGTGGTCGAACACCAACTGCACATTAAGCGAGTGGTAGCCTTTGCGGTTTGGGTACATCTCAGAATTGATAGGCAGTGCTCACAAAGCCACGTGTGTGCAGTTGATGGCGCCCTGCGGAAGCCCGATATCCTAGCAAAGCCACACGCGATGGATGGTGAACTGGGAGATGTTAGCTATGTCACCGGCTCCAGACTGGAAGTATCTGGTGGCGAATAAATTCAGGGCCATGGTCACCTTCAGGGTCACTGGCAGCACCGTCGTCGCCCTGCTCTGTGGCTGCAGGTCTTGTTCCAGGAGGTGGCAGAGTCCTTGGTGAAGCAGAGCCTCCGAATACACTGCTCCTGGCTTAAGTGCAGGTCGGAGAAGTGCTCGCGGAAGACCCTAGGTGGGTAAGGCCTCCTGCTGAGAGTCCTCCTGCCTCTCCTGCCTCTCCTGCCACTCCTCCTCCTTCCTCTGTGAGCAGCTTGTCCTCTTCTTTGCTGCCTTGTCTCCATCTCCCTGTCATACTCCAGCATGAGGGTGACTGCAAGTAGAGCCCCCTTGATTGGGAGCAAGTGGTCTGAGCAAAACCCTTGAATTCAGAAGCAAGGCCTTCTCCACTTGCAGCACCACTCCCTGTCGCCTCACCAACTTTAAGTAACTGCAGAAAGCGCCAAACATTTGCACAAACTTACACACAGCCAGTAGAAATCAAAAAACAAGTCACCTGCAAGTTGCTGATGATCTTTTAAAATAGGACGAACAAAGAGGGGCAGGACGTGATCCAGGAACTGTCCCAAAGCCTCTTGACAGTAAGAGATGAGGCAAAGGTGTTCCAGCAAATAGAGGAAACAATTGATGAGGTCATCAGGGATAAGGGGGAAGTGGAAAAGAACATATCCAGGGTTAAAGTCTGTTCTGTCTACGGGAGTTATATGCTCGACCAGATAATGAATGGACTTAGCGATATAGGAAACAATTGGATCCCGTCCTTCATAACTGACTAACGGATGGTTTGCCAGTTATAATGACACGATAGGAGCCAGACAGCATGGATTATCCTACTTAGTAAGGGGGAATGGGACTTAGGGTAACATGGTATCGGTGGTCTTGTGGCTAGCTTACCTCCAGGCAGAAAATGAGTGGGAAGTGTTCAAGGTAGAATCCATAGGGGCTATGAACCAGAACATCCATACGTCATATGAGATCCCTCCCCCGATTTTGATCAACCAAGATCAGACCTGGGATAGCCCAAATACCGAGTGCTGCTCCGACCGAGGAGGAGCCTATTTATGCCGCTGTGATGTAAGGAATCTGGGAAGGCCAGCCTGTAGCTTCACCCTAGATTCAGAGTCGCACACATGCGACATGAATGTCCAGCGGTGGAGAGAAAACAGCATAAAATATGCATACCTCCAAATGGGAAAGCACTGCATCACGACCAATGCCAGGACAATGAAACATGGGAACAAGAAATGCTCTATTCAGGATCCTACATTCTGTTTTAAACCTATCCAAACAACTACGATATTATCATGTCCTACTTCCTGTCTCAACCCACCACATCACAGAACTTAGAGTTAACTTCTCCATGCAAAACAAAGCCCTTAAGGCTGTGGCCTAGTTTGGCCACCCGATTCCCCCACTATCCCTAAACCTCAGGTCAAATTTGGACGGAGCTAGCAGCTCAGAAAATCATCTGGTTAGGATGGCCCAACAAAATGAGGAAATAGAGCAGGAAATCCAGAAGCTAGGAGAATGAGAATGGTATGAATCACTCTACAACATTAGCCAAACTCCCTGGTTGAGAATGCTTGCTCTATTCTTGGTGATAGCTCAAGGGGTCGTGCTAATAATTCTGATGATATTGGTATCTTACCTACGGCATCTGATCAAGAGGTTGGGGAAATGGGCTGATAACTTAGAACTAGCTAGATTAGTCAAAAGCTGATTGTGGGAAGTTAATAAGGATATTTCCTTCTCAAGGTGTGGAACCTAAGAAATCATGAATCAAAAGAAATTGCCAGTTATAAAAGAAATAATGATTTTATAAAAGTAGTAAGCATGCCAGCTCAGCAGATAGGGCAAGATGCCGACACAGCAGAATTCCAGCTACAGAACTAGGCAGAAAGCTAAGATCGTTAGGAGATCAAGACACAAAAAACTGGCCTTCAGGTTGGCATAACTAAACTGATAAGGGATGCAGCAAGGAGCCGTAGGATAAACAAGCCATCTATGAGAGGGCAACAAGACCTTTAGAACAGAGATAATGAGAAAATGACCTTGCCAGGCTGGGTGGGGGCTCTCACTGAGTGATTAAATCCAGTGATTGACATGAGGTATCCTCCAGGCCCCAAATATAAGGTATATAAACAGGCAGCTGAAAGCAAGAATCAGGCAGAGAGGAAGAGCTTCCTCTGGGGTGGATCTCATGCTAGCTTCGGCTTAACTCCTTGTTCAAGCTCAACCTCTGAGGTGGATTCCATGCTGGCTTCAGCCTAACACCTCCGCCTCAGGAGATGACCAAAGAGGAAGAGACAGCTACCGCAGACTGCAGGGATCCAATCCGAGACCACCGTTCTGCCTCAACCCCCGTCCGTCCGTCCATTCCGGGGCTGGTAAACTGCTCTCATCTGTTACGGGTTGTATGTCTACTATTGCATGCTGTACTTAACTTAAACTACCGCTCCTTAATAAAGTGACCTATGACTCCTATGACCCTTTAGGTAATCTGGGTGTGACTTGTGATCCAATTCTTACCCACCACACCCCACTCCAAGCTCAAATGACAATACATGTGCGAGAAAGCAGCTGGAACCAGGCAGTTGCTGCAGCAGTGGATGTGGCAGAAGCAGTTGCAGGACCATCTCATGGTCCACCACAGGACCATCAGCAGCCAGGCAATTCATTTACTCTAGCCACTGGTGGAGCACCTAGAAAGAGTAGATTAGGTACTAGAGCACAGAAAACATGCACTATCCATTTATTAAACAGAGAAGCACCTGGGCATAAAATATTATCTATATACATTTACATTTTATTTCAGCTGCATCCAGAGCATTTTCTTTTGATGGTACAGAATATTATTAGTAGATATTAGCAGATCAAAGGGTTGGCCTCCATGATAGTTGATATAGTACAATGTTGGTGAATGTGTATTGGAATGTGTATTGAGCCACTGCCTGTAGCAGTCGACGCAGACTTCATGGATTTTTGAATTTTTAACCCCTATTAAAAACTGGACAGGCTGTTTGGGGTGGGGGGGCAGGGGGGAACAGTGTAAAACCCACTCAAGCTGGAGATGACTCATTCGTATGGAAACGGACTGTCCTGGGAACAATGGCCCGAGATGCCCACTCCCAAGTTTTGATTAACAAGGCTGACGACTCATTGTTCTAGTCAAGATGAACTCGTTAAGTTAATCGGCAGGAAGATCGAAAAGAGATCAAAAACCATTTCAAACCATTCAAGAGATCGAAAACCCATTCCCCCAGGCCATGTGTCCATTAAAACCACAGACAACAGTTTGTGTATTGGAGGTGTATAAAAAGAGCACTTTGGATAGCTCGCTCTCTCTCTCTCTCCTGCCCTCCACACAACGTAACATCAAGAAGAGCTGAGCTTTGCTCTTCCAACCGAGACGAACGTCAACTAAGGCTGGGACTCGCATGCCGCAAGGCCGGTACAGAACCAGGTAGCCGAGACGTATGGGAGGAAGCTGCAAGCAAGCTAAAAGGGGCAATCTGGGTGAGCATTGCCAAGCCACAAGATCACTTAGCTGTGTGAGGGGGTGCCTGTATGTTCCTACCAAACCAGAGGGGGTTTAGCGTTGGAAGAGTCCTGTGATAGTTTAGTTCACAGGAGGGTGTTTTTTGGCCGTGGTAAGTCAGCACGGCAGGGGCTTGTTGGACAAGTCAGGGTTGTACTGTTTTAAACTGTACTGTTGTGTTCACACCACTTGTACTTTATGCGAGTGGAGTGGTTTTTGTTAACCTTAATAAACACTGCATGGGTGAGCCCGAGAACGCTGTCTGTGTTCAAATCTGTCCTCAGTAATCCCTATCGTCCAGAACTTGTAGTAAGGGGGTTTGCGTGCTCGCTACGGGCGGGGCAAAACCACTTACAATAATTGGCGATTGCGGCAGGGGCCATAAGAAATTGGCCACCGCAAAAACCGGTTACATGCCTCATGCATATGTGGAGCGTTGTAGCATTGGGCAGATGCGGCACTTAGCTGATGGTTTAATCTATGCTAACCCGGTGTATGGTTTGAGCTGCTTGCAAAGGTGTTCCACCAGGGATCTCTTCATTGCCAGGGTTTTGTTGGGCTATTGGCAATGGATAGGTCTTTTCCACCATCTGATCTATGGTTAGGTTTCTCTGGATGATAGAATTGCAGTATGCAGGAGGCAACAATTATCTTGGCAACACTGGCAGGGCTATATTGTAATACACCCTCCGATCTGTTCAAACATCTGAAGCACCACCTCAAGATGCCTATAGCATGCTCCATAATGATCCTAGTGCCTGCATGAAATTTGCTGTATCTTGGCACATCCATTGTTTTTGGCTGTCACAATGGTATCAAGACTCTATGCTGAAGAGGGCAACTGCTTCCCAGGTGCCATCCTTCCAGTCAGTCTTTCCCTTTAAATTATCCAGGCACAATGGTTTGCATTAATAAGAAGGTATCTTGACTGTTGCCTGGGAAGCATGCATTGATCTGCAGGATCATATAGAATCAGGCAGCACAGAAGGAGGCCATTCAGCCCATCGTGCCTGCGTCGGCTCTTTGAAAGAGTTAATCAATTAGTCCCATTCCCCTGCTCTTTCCTCATAGCACTGCAAATTTCTCCTTTTCAAGTATATATCCAATTCCTTTTGAAAGTTACTATTGAAACTGCTTCCATCACCCTTTCCAGATCATAACAACTTGTTGCATAAAAAAAATTCTCCTTATCCCTGTTGGATCCGTGGTTCAGTGGATATGCTATTATTAAATAATCACACGGATGCTGTACATGAACAATAAACATGAACAATAAACAGGTCTTTACTGGAGGAGGGTAGTCTCTAGACTGGGGGTACAGATGCATGCGCAAAGCTTATATACCGGTGTGGTCACTGCCGGTACTACAGTATACAGGAGCTGTGAAAGTAGTTCTGACTTAAAGGCACATACACTACAATTCCTCCCCTTTTAGGTTAGTAGTACCCCTAATATTCAAGCCGCAAGCCCACGGACAACCTCACGATGCTTCACTTCTCCAGCTTCCACCCTAACCACGTTAAAGAAGCCATCCCCTATGGACAAGCCCTGCGAATACACAGGATCTGCTCAGACGAGGAGGAACGCGATGGACACCTACAGACACTGAAAGACGCCCTTGTAAGAACGGGATATGACGCTCGACTCGTCGATCGACAGTTCCGACGGGTCACAGCGAAAAATCGCATAGACCTCCTCAGAAGACAAACACGGGACACAACCAACAGAGTACCCTTCGTCGTCCAGTACTTCCCCGGAGCGGAGAAACTACGCCATGTTCTTCGCAGCCTTCAACATGTCATCGATGATGATGAACACCTCGCTAAGGCCATCCCCACGCCTCCACTACTCGCTTTCAAACAGCCGCCTAACCTCAAACAGACCATCGTTCGCAGCAAATTACCCAGCTTTCAGGAGAACAGCGACCACGACACCACACAACCCTGCCACAGCAACCTCTGCAAGACATGCCAGATCATCAACACAGATACCATCATCACACGTGAGGACACCACCCACCAGGTACATGGTACATACTCATGTGACTCGGCCAACGTTGTCTACCTCATACGTTGCAGGAAAGGATGCCCTGGAGCATGGTACATTGGCGAGACCATGCAGACACTGCGACAACGGATGAACGGACACCGCACAACAATCACCAGGCAGGAGTGTTCCCTCCCAGTCGGGGAACACTTCAGCAGTCAAGGACATTCAGCCTCCGATCTTCGGGTAAGCATTCTCCAAGGCGGCCTTCGAAACACACGACAACGCAAAATCGTCGAGCAGAAACTGATAGCCAAGTTCCGCACCCATGAGGACGGCCTCAACAGAGATCTTGGGTTCATGTCACGCTACATGTAACCCCACCTGACGCAGGGTCATCCAGACTCGAGTCGACATTGGCTTGTTCTCTCTACACAGATGCGGCCGGACCTGCTGTGATTTCCAGCCAAAAAAAATGTTTTTTGTCTATTTTTTTTGTTTTTCATACAGACCCCAGCATCTGCAATATTTGACCCCTTGTGACCCCACCTCATTGTTCTTTGATGTAATGTTTCCCTGACTGACCTGTTTGGACACCATTCACACCTTTGACTGCTGTGATTATCTCTCTGCCGAGGTGTGATAAATGGCAGTTGGAAAGGTTACCTGTAAACATCTGACATGATTCTCTGACTATATAAGCTGTGTCTTTATGCATTCCTCCACTTTACCTGAAGAAGGAGCAGCGCTCCGAAAGCTTGTGATTTCAAATAAAGCTGTTGGACTATAACCTGGTGTTGTGTGACTCCTAATATTCAAATAACAATTAACATTTCAACATGTACATTAAACAACAAAAGTCCATTTATAGATTCAGTCTTTGGGGCGGCTTCCTGACCCTTTCGGGATAGTGCCTTTCCGAAGGTTCTTGTTCTTGGTGCAGAGGCGATTCTGACCCCTTTTCATCGGGTACTTCATCGGGTTCCACTGCTACTGGGTCTGAAGTAGATGTTACCAGTATATCGGGTTCATCCCCAGGCACTCGAGACATGGGGTTGACATGTTCCTGTGACGCTAAGATCTGATCGACGTGGCGTCTTACAATGTTCTCCCCGACATCCACTGTGTACATTAATGGCCCCTGCCTTGTACATATCGTTCCGGGTTGCCATTTCTCTGTTCGATAGTCACGGGCCAAGACTGGTTGCCCTACATTGAAGCTCCTTGTCGGTTTCTCATTGATGTGCTGGAATTGTTTGTCCTCAACGTTTCTTTGCACATTTGGTCTGAGCAAGTCCAGACGAGATCTCAACCTTCGGTTAAAGAACATCATGGCCGGGGTCTGGTTGGTAACTGCATGTGTCGCGTTTCGGTAGGCTAATAAGAAATTGTCCATCTTATGCTGTAGTGGAATTTCATCATCGCACATGGCCTTGATCGCCTTCTTAAAGGTTTGTACGAACCTCTCAGCCAATCCATTTGTGGCTGGATGATACGGGGCGGATGTGTAATGCCTTACCCCATTCCTTCTCGTAAATTTTTGGAACTCGTCGAACACAAACTGTGGTCCATTATCAGAGCAAATCTGCTCTGGCAAACCGTTTCTGGCAAATATGGTCCGTAGGGCTGCAATCGTTTTCTCTGTAGTGGTTGAAGACATTTTTATCACCTCAGGCCACTTTGAATGAGCATCCACTGCTATTAAGAACATTGAGTCCATGAATGGACCAGCGAAATCAATGTGCACCTGTTGCCATGGAGAGGAGGGCCACTCCCATGGGTGTAGAGGGGCATGTGGTGGTGCATTTTGGACCTTCTGGCATCCTAGGCAGCTCTTAGTTAGGTCTTCGATTTGTTGATCGATTCCCGGCCACCACACATAAGCCCTAGCAAGGCTTTTCATTTTCACTCCCCCCAGATGACCTTCATGTAGCTCATTTAGCACTCTCTCCCTTAACTTGGGTGGAATCACCACTCTGGATCCACACATCACTGTCCCCTGGCATACTGACAGCTGTTCTCTTCTGGATGAGAATGCTGGCAACAGTGAGTCGCCATGTGTTGGCCATCCCCTCACCGTCAATTCATATACCTTCGACAGCATCGGATCATTGCGGGTCTCCTTCTCTATATCCGCGTTCGTTACTGGCAATCGTTCAATTATTGACAAATAAAATATCTCGATAGGGTCCACTGCTGGTGTTTCCTCCACAGTAGGCAGTGGCAGGCGCGATAGCCCATCAGCGTTCCCATGCTGTTTCGTGCCTTTATATTCTATTTCATATTGATTCGCCCCTAGAAACAGGGACCATCTTTGTAACCGCTGTGCAGTCATCACTGGAACGCCCTTCTTAGGATTAAAGATGGAAACAAGTGATTGGTGGTCAGTCAGCAAGGTGAACTTCTGCCCATGCAGATAGTGGTTGAATTTTTTTACTCCCCATACTAGGCTGAGGGCCTCCCTGTCAATTTGGGCGTAGTTGCGCTCGGCTGAGGTTAGTGACTGAGACGCAAAGGCTACTGGCCTCTCCAACCCATCTGGGAATTTGTGTGACAGCACCGCTCCAATACCATAGGGTGATGCATCACATGCCAAACGAATTGGTAGTGCTGGGTTGAAATGGGCCAACACCTCTTTTGATGTGATCAATTCTTTACACTTCTGGAAAGCTCGTCTACGTTCGTCATCCCACTTCCATGGTACCCCTGTTTGCAGTAGGGTGTTCAGCGGGTGTAATACCGTAGACAAATTTGGTAAGAACTTGTGGTAGTAGTTTACCAGCCCGAGGAACGACCTCAGTTGTGACACATTTTCCGGTGCTGGAGCCTTGACTACTGCCTCAATCTTGTCAGGGGACTTATGTAACCCCTCTTCATCGATGACGTGGCCACAATACGAGATCTGTTTCTGGAAAAACTCGCACTTGTGGCGATTAGCTCGTAGCCCATACTCCTTTAATCTGGTGAGCACCTTCTCCAAGTTGGCGAGGTGATCACCATCATTTTCGCCCGTGACCAAGATGTCGTCCAAATAACACTGGGTCCCTGGAATCCCTTGCAGGACCTGATCCATCGCCCTTTGCCAGATAGCCGGAGCCGAGGCTACTCCAAACACCAGCCGGTTGTATTGATAAAGACCTTTATGAGTGTTGATCGTAAGGTAATGTTTTGAAGCTTCTTCTACCTCCATTTGCAAGTACGCCTGGGCTAGATCAATTTTGGTGAAGCGTTTACCTCCAGACAGTGAGGCGAAAATATCCTCAATTCGTGGAAGCGGATATTGCACCGTGTGAAGGACTGGGTTCACTGTCACCTTAAAATCCCCACAGATGCGGACCTTGCTTGGTTCCCCAGGCGTATTACTCAACGACCTCTTCATTACAGGAATGATGGGTGTAGCCCACTCACTCCAGTCCACTTTGGACAGTACTCCTGAACGTTCCAACCCTTCCAGCTCTGCTTCAACAGCTGGTCTGATCGCATAAGGCACTGGTCTGGCCTTCAGAAACTTTGGGCTTGCATTTTCCTCTATTTTAATCGTTGCAGTTATTCCTTTTAGTGTTCCTAGTCCCTCCTGGAACACTTCTTTTGCATCAGTTAGCATTTTTGACAGTCGTCCAGGTGTGACGTCGTCATCCTTTTTGGCCTCAACCTTTAGTGCCTGTATGGAATGCCAATCTACTTGTATCTTCCGGATCCATTCACGTCCTAGCAGTGGTGGTCCTCCATTTGGCAATACATATATATCCATTTTAGGTGTTTCCTGGCCTTTATATGTCACTTTCACCCTTATTTTTCCTTTGGGGTAGACTTTTTGCCCTGTATACGTCTTCAAGACAATCTCTGTAGCTTTCAAGGGTATGTGTGAAAATAGCCACTTGTAGTCTCTTTGATTTATGACTGTTAGAGCTGACCCTGTGTCCAATTCCATTTTCACTTGGACTCCTTCTATCTTGAGTGTAACCCAGAAAGTCTGGTGATCCTCCATTTCTGTTACCTTATGTAGTTTCAGACAACCCAGCTCCTTGCTTCCGGAGTCTGTGTCACTTTTCTGTTCGTCTAAACCACTGTCCATCACCTGGTGTACCTTTTTGTACTTCTCCTGTGGAGATTTCTTACTGTTGGTTTTCTTCCCAGACCTGCAGACTCTTGCTATGTGTCCTGCTTTCCCACACTGTCTGCACACTTGGTCCTTGAACCAACAATCTTTCTGGTCATGTGTTGTTCTGCCGCAGCGATAGCACTTCCCTGTTCCATAGGACATTTCATTGGTGCCATATTCTTGCGGTCTCCATTGTATCTCTGCAGCGCCCCATGCAGCTGCTTCGTGTGATACTGCCATACTGAAAGCTTTGTCCAGTGTAAGGTCCTTTTCTGATAGAAGCAGTTTCTGGGTTCCTTCACTTTGTAGCCCACACACAACTTGTCCCTTAACGTATCTGCTAGTCCTGCTCCAAACTGGCAGTGTTTCGATAGCTTGCGCAGTTCCGTTAGGTACTCAGCATTGCTTTCATCTTTGTGTTGGTTCCTTTTATGGAACTTAAATCGTTCTGCTATCAGCAGCGGTGTGGGGTTTAAGTGGTCCTGTAGGATTTCTAATATACTTTCAAAATTCTTGTTTACCGGCTTCTCTGGAGTTATTAGATTTCGCAGTAACCCATAAGTTTTTGCACCCATGGAATTTAACAGAACCAGTGCTTTATTAGCATCTGGCACTTCATTCGCCCTGCAGTACACCTCAATACGTTCCACATATGTCACCCAATCTTCGACTTCATTGTCGAACGTAGAGATACTGCCACTCTTCGGCATCCTTGGGTGTGAGTTAACTGTCACAAATGGCACCTCCCGCGCTTCCCCTTCTTCTCCGCTGGCACAAAATGGCGTCTCCTGCGCTTTCCTTCCTTCCCGCGCTCGCCCTTCTTCTCCGCTGTGGCTTCTAAAAATGGCGCCTCCTGCGCTCTTCCTTCTTCTCCGCAGCTCAATGGCGTCTCCCCTTTCTTCACCCCGCGGACCCTGTTCAGCCCATGAGCTCTGGCTGTGCTCTGCGCGTTCTTCTTTTTATATTTTTCGACGCCGCTCAGTCTAGAACCCAGCTGTTTCTTAACCCTCTCTCTCTCCGGTTTGTTTTCTTTTTCTCGACGCCGCTCGGTGTTCAACCCCCGGCTGCGCCCTGCGCTCTTCACCCTCTGTCTTACCCCGTCGACGCTGCTCAGCTTTCTCTCCGCCGTCGGTCGGCTCCAGCCGCCGCTGCTCGGGAAGGGTCTGCGCTGGACCTGTCGTCGGTCTCTTACTGCTCGTCGTGGCTGGGGAACCAAGCCCGGCTCTCCACAGCCTCCCCTGCGAAGTTCAATCTCTGCCTGACTGCTGGGCGGTTGCTCATGGTCGACGCCCGTGTTCCTGGCCTGGACAATTTTTTTTTTTATGTTGCAGGTAGATTCGAATCGACACTCGTCGCCACTGTTGGATCCGTGGTTCAGTGGATATGCTATTATTAAATAATCACACGGATGCTGTACATGAACAATAAACAGGTCTTTACTGGAGGAGGGTAGTCTCTAGACTGGGGGTACAGAGGCATGCGCAAAGCTTATATACCAGTGTGGTCACTGCCGGTACTACAGTATACAGGAGCTGTAAAAGTAGTTCTGACTTAAAGGCACATACACTACAATCCCCCCTCTGGTTCTTTTGCCTTAAGTCTGTGTCCTCTAGTTACTGCCAGCGAAAACAGATTCTCCTTATTTACTCTATCAAAACCCATCATTTTGAACACCTCTATCAAATTTCCCCTTAACCTTCTCTGCTCTAAGGAAAACAATCCCAGCTTCTCTAGTCTCTCCACATAACTGAAGCCCCTCATCACTATGTTCCTGATCACTGAGCATTTGCATATTACCAAGACTGCCTATTTCCACATCCATAAAATCGCCCGGCTCCACCCCTGCCTCAGTTCATCTGTTGCTGAAACCCTCATCCATACCTTTGTTACCTCTAGACTTGACTATTCAAATGCTCTCCCGGCCATCTTCCACCTTACATAAACTTGAGCTCATCCAAAACTCTGCTGCCCATATCCTAACTCGCACCTAGTCCTGTTCACCCATCACCCATGTGCTCGCTGACCTACACGGGCTCCTGGTCCAGCAACACCTCAATTTTAAAATTATCATCCTTATTTTCATATCCCTCCTTGGCTTTACCCCTCCCTAACTTTGTAGCCTCCTCCAGCTCTACAAGCCTTCGATATCTCTGCACTCTTCCAATACTGGCCTATTGTGCATCCCCTATTTTAATCACTCCACCATTGGTGGCCATGCCTTCAGCTACCTAGGCCCTAAGCTCTGGAATTCCCTCCCTAAACCTCTCTGCCTCTCTACCTCTCTCTCCTCCTTTAAGACACTCCTTAAAACCTACCTCTTTGTCCAAGCTTTTGGTCACCTGTCCTAATATCTCCTTATGTTGTTCAGTTCAGTGTCAAATTTTTGGCTGTGAAATTTGGCTCCGTAGCACCTGTTTTTTCGGTGCTACGGGTGCCTTTTTGGGTCCAAAATAACGACTGCACCATGCGCGCACACTTCTGGTGCAGGTTGCAGCAGATGCAATTTTGGTGAGGTCGTTAGCATGGGCACTGGGAGCGTGTGCCAGAAGTATGCAGAGTAGGTAGATCGGGATTTCAGTCAGCGTGTAATGCTTATTTTGACGTCAGCGCTGCCATTTTCGAGCTCAAAGCTCCAGCTAACGTCCTCTCTTAAACATGCGTTCAGCAGCAGGAAGGACCCCCGACCAGCGCTATTTAAAGGGATCATCAACGAACTTGCTTTTAGGTTAGTTGCTGATTGCTTTCTACTGGCTCTTGCTGAGTTTGTAGAAGCGTTTGGTGGTTTGTTATCTTATTTAAAGTGGCTGAAGTCTCCAGGGAGTGGTGTGGCAGGTTACTTTAAGGCTTCTGCTCAGGCCAGTTGCTCCCAAACATGGGTGCAATAGTTTGTATCCCCCTTGGCCTGCAGCATGACAGGGAGAATGAGCAGAGGCGATAAAATGGAGGACAAGCTGCTCGAAGAGGGAAGAGGAGGAGGGGGAGAAAGTCTCTGAGCAGGAGGCCATATCCACCCAGGGTCTTCAGGGAGCAATTCTCCTACCTCAACCTCAGCGAGGATCAGGGTATGTGATGTCTCCGCTTCACTAAAGAGATGCTCACTAAAATCTGCCTTTTGTTGTGGAAAAAAATGCAGCCTCAGAGCAGGGCGAGGATGGCATTGCCAGTGGCTGTGAAGGTGAGCATAGCCATGAATTTTTATGCGTTGGGCTCCTTCCAGGCTGGAGCAGGCAATATTTCCATCATCTCCCAGTTTGCCATGCACTGTTGCATAAAGGAGGTCACTGAGGCTCTGTATGCAAAGAGAGGTGAATACATTTAATTCTCTCTGCCAGAGAGAAGCAAGTGGAGCAGGCACATGGCTTCGACAGGATAGCAGGCTTCCCCATGGTGCAGGGTGCCATTGACTGCACACGCATTCTTTGAGGAAGTAACATATAGGGTGGATAAAGGGGAACCAGTGGACGTAGTGTATTTAGACTTCCAAAAGGCATTTGACAAGGTGCCACACAAAAGATTATTGCTTAAGATAAAAAATCACGGGATTGGGGGTAATATTCTGGCATGGATAGAGGATTGGCTATCTAACAGAAGGCAGAGAGTTGGGATAAATGGTTCATTCTCAGACTGGCAATCAGTAACTAGTGGTGTTCCGCAGGGGTCAGTGCTGGGTCCCCAACTCTTTACAATCTATATTAACGATTTGGAGGAGGGGACCGAGTGTAACATATCAAAGTTTGCTGATGATACTAAGATGGGAGGGAAAGTAGTGAGTGAGGAGGACATAAAAAACCTGCAAGGGGACATAGACAGGCTAAGTAAGTGGGCAGAGACACTGGAAAGTGTGAGGTTATGCACTTTGGCAGGAAAAATCGTAGAGCAAGTTATTATCTTAATGGCAAGAAACTGGAAAGTACTGAAGTGCAAAGGGATCTGGGGGTCCTGGTGCACGAAACTCAAAAGGTTAGTATGCAGGTGCAGCAAGTGATTAAGAAGGCCAATGGAATGTTGGCTTTCATTGCTAGGGGGATAGAATATAAAAATAGGGAGGTATTGCTTCAGTTGTACAAGGTATTGGTGAGACCACACCTGGAATACTGCGTGCAGTTTTGGTGTCCATACTTAAGAAAGGACATACTTGCTCTCGAGCCAGTACAAAGAAGGTTCACTCGGTTAACCCCAGGGATGAGGGGATGGACATATGAGGAGAGGTTGAGTAGATTGGGACTCTACTCATTGGAGTTCAGAAGAATGAGAGGCGATCTTATTGAAACATATAAGATTGTGAAGGGGTTGGATCGGGTGGATGCGGGGAGGATGTTCCTGATGTTGGGTGAAACTAGAACTAGGGGGCATAGTCTTAGAATAAGGGGCTGCTCTTTCAAAACTGAGATGAGGAGGAACTACTTCACTCAGAGGGTGGTAGGTCCATGGAATATGCTGCCCCAAAAAGCTGTAGAAGCTACATCATTACATAAATTTAAAACAGAAATAGACAGTTTCCTAGAAGTAAAGGGAATTAAGGGTTACGGGGAGCGGGCAGGAATTTGGACATGAGTCTAGGTTCGGATCGGACATGGCCCTGTGGGTAGCGGAGCGGGCCCAGGGGCCATGTAGCCTGATCCTGCTCCTATTTCGTGTGTCTAATTCTGTTAGATTCAGGAGATGGCTCTGTGATAGTAGATTGGCGGTTAGGATCAGATCAGCCATGATCTTATTGAATGGCGGAGCAGGCTCGAGGGGCCGATTGGCCTACTCCTGCTCCTGTTTCTTACGTTCTTATGTTCTTATGTTCTTACATCGCTTTGCAGCGCCGCATGTGAATTTGGAGATATACCACAACTGGAAGAGATTCCACTCCCTCAATGTCCAGCTGATGTGCGACCATACTCAGTGCATCATGTAGGTAAATGTTTGATATGCTGGCAGCAGTCATGCCTTCTCTCTGTGACATTCTGCTGTGCCATCCGCATTTGAGACACCACAAAAAAACAGAAGGTGGCTACTAGGTGACAAGGGCTATCCGCTGATCACTTGGCTCATGACTCCCAAACACACGTGGGCAGCATGCATATAATGAAAGCCATGCTGCCACATGGAAAGTGATTGAGCAGACCATTGGGGTGCTTAAACAACGCTTCCATTGCTTGGACCGCTCTGGAGGAGCCCGACAGTACTCGCCTAGGCACGTCTCAAGATTTGTCGTGGTCTGCTGCATGGTGTACAACCTCACCATTATGAGGGCATAGCCCTTGCCACCAGGTACATGGTGAAGAGCTGAGGAAGATGAGAAGGAACAGGAGGAGGAGGAGGAAGGGAGGAGGCAACCAACACAGCGCTTTCTGATCAACTCATCCAACTGTGGTACCAGCGACTACAACCCCAATTCCCCATTCACCAACAGTCCCACACCTTGCCATCCCTCTGTCACTGACCATCACAGCGTCTTCTTGCCGCAATGCTACAATAAAAGCCACCAAAAAAACAAACATTTCAAACCAAATTTATAAATCGTATCATCCAATATTACACACCAAAGTCAACTAATCACCCTCGTGCATTCCCTTAGTGCCTGTCTTCCATGTGCCTTTGCCTGTCCTAGTGCTCATATGGAGTGCTACCCCAGTGGCTGCAACATGGCTGGTGGAAGGCTGCTGACTTTCAGCGGGGGAGACTGTAGATGGCCTTGGTGGGAGGACGAATGCTGTCATCCTGAGAGAGGACAGCAGGTTCGTGCTCCACGGAGCTACTGTCACTCCCCTGGGGTGGCGCCTCAGCAATCCTAGTAATCTGTTGGAGGACAGATTGCTGGACTGCTGTGACACCCTGCAAGCCCCTTTCCACACTAGCAACAGCAGCCATGATGGCAGCAGTCTGAGCTTGCGGGGCTGTAAGATGAGCTTACGTGACAACAAGCTGAGCTTGCATGACAGAAGTCTGAGCTTCCACTGCAGCACTTAGATGTTGGGTGGCTTCTGCTTGTGCTGCAATGGGAGCTGAGACATCGACCCCGTTAGTCGTTGCATCATGGTTGGGTCCACAAGTGCACTAATGGAATTGCCCATCACTTCCATGCTGGAAATCATGGGCTCCAAGCTCTGTGCAAAGCCCTATGCAAGGTTTGTGCTGGACTCCTCCATGCTCCTGGACATTGCACGCAGGTTTTCTGGCAGGCCTGCCAATCCACCAACCATTTCATTGTGCATACCCATCAGCGTTCTTTTGAAGGCCGCCCCATCGAAATCTTCACCTGCATCCCCTGCAGCAGAACTCATGTGCGACCTCACCCTCCGGGGAGCTGTGCTATCCTTGTCCCCCTGCCCTGGCTACAGGCCACTCGTGCCCGGTGTCTCACCACATGCCGATGCCATATCTAAGCTATCCTCTAAAGTACGCATATTGTCAGTATCTGAGCTGGTGGCTGTGAGTGTGAAATCGAGTGACGGTGCTGTGTCTTCAGCCTTTTCCTCTTGCAGTTCCTGCTCCTCCACCACTGCCTGGTCAGGTTGCAGTTCTTGGCTATCTGAAAGGAGAAAGGAACAAGGATAGGGTTGCTGTGAGGAGAGTGGGGGAAACCAAGAGGTGCACGTTACATCATCTGCAGCTTGTAAATCAGAAGATATTGTGGGATGAGGGGGAAGTGGAATTTGAGAAGGAGGATTAGGTATGAGGATACCATCATCTTCGATTGTTTCAGCCCGCCGCTGGTCACAGGCTCAGCAATGGCTGTTCCAATTATCTCCAGCACCGTCTCCTCCATGGGGGTTAGGTCATGAAGGCAGGCCCGTCTCCCTGCGGGTAGCCCCTGCTGTCTCCAGTTATGAGCCACCTTGTCCTGCAAGAGAGGGAAGTGTGCCAGTGAGTGTGGTGCAATGTGTTGGGCGATGTGGCTGTCATGGTTGAATAGCTGGCAGTGTGAGCAAGCTGTGAGACGTGGGTGTGAGGCTTGCAGCAGTGCTAAGTGTGTGACGGTGGAGTGAAGCTATGAATGTGAGGTATGAGTCGTGATAGAGGTGAGTGAAGGGTGGTGGTGAGTTGAGCAGTGTGTGAACTTAGTGGTTCAGTTATAAGGATATTGCATTTGAAGATTAATTAACTGACCTTGACCACTCATGTGAGGTCACTAAACTTCTTGTGGCACTGCATTGATCTCCTCGGGGCTATACTGCTGGCATTGACCGCGACAGCTATCTGCTCCCATTGTCTTCTCACAGTTTGTCTAGAGGGTCTCCTGAACCCCTGTGGATAGAAGACCTCTTGCCTCCTGTCTACTGCCTGGACCAAGGCCTCCAGCGCTGCATCTGAGAAACGTGGAGCACACTCTGAAACCTGTTTCACCATTAGTCAGTGTTCTTCCTGCTCAGAATGTCTTCCCCAGCCACTTCCAGCACCTGCTCCAATTTCTAGGCCTTTGTCTCATAATCGCTGCTGTGAAGTGCCTAGGGATGTTTTACTACATTAAAGGCCCTATATAAGAACATAAGAAATAGGAGCAGGAGTAGGCCATTCGGCCCTTCGAGCCTGCTCCGCCATTCAGTGAGATCATGGCTGATTTTCTGCCTCAACTCCATTCACCGGCCTAATCGCCATATCCCTTGATGCCCTTACAAGTCAGAAATCTATCGACTTCTGGTTTGCATATACTCAATGCCTGAGCTGCCACAGCCCTCTGGGGTAGAGAATTTCAAAGATTCTCCACCCTCTGTTTGAAGAACTTTCTCATCTCAGTCCTGAATGGTCTACCCTTTATCCTGAAGCTGTGGCCCCAGCCAAGGGAAACATTCACCCAGCATTCACCCTATCAAGCCCTGTAATAATTTTGAATGCTTCAATGAGATCCCCTCTCATTCTTCTGAATTCAAGAGAATACAGTCCTAATTTACTCAATCTCTTCTCATACGACAGTCCCGCCATCCCAGGTATCAATCTCATGAACCTTCATTGCACTCCCTCGATGGCAAGTATATTCTTCCTTAGGTAAGGAGACCAAAATTGTACACAGTACACCAAGGCCCTATATGATTGGAGTAAGACTTCTTTACTCCTGTACTCAAATCCTCTTATAATGAAGGCCAGCATACCATTTGCCTTCTTAATGGCTTGCTGCACCTGCATGTTCCCTTTCAGTGACTCATGTACAAGGACACCAGGTCCCTTTGAGCATCTGCATTCCCCAATCTTTCACCATTTAGGAAATACTCTGCCTTTCTGTTTTTTTCTACCAAAGTGGATAACTTCACATTTATCCACATTATATCCCATCTGCCATGTTCTCGCCCACTCACTGAGCCTGTCGAGATCTCCTTGAAGCCTCTTCACATCCTCTTCACAACTGACACTGCCACTTAGCTTTGTATCAGCAGCAAATTTGGAAATGTTACATTTAGTCCCCTCATCCAAATCATTGATATAGATTGTGAATAGCTGGGGCCCAAGCACCGATCCTTGCGGTACCCCACTAGTCACAGCCTGCCATCCTGAAAAAGACCGTTTATCCCTACTCTTTGTTTTCTGTCTGTTAACCAATTCTCAATCCATGCTAGTATATTGCCCCCAATTCCATGTGCCCTAATTTTGTTCACCAACCTCTTGTGTGGGACCTTATCGAAGGCCTTCTGAAAATCCAAATACACCACATCTACTGGTTCCCCTTTGTCTACTCCACTAGTTACATCCTCAAAGAACTCCAATAGGTTTGTCAAACAGGATTTCCCTTTCATAAATCCATGTTGACTCTGCCCAATCTTACTATTAATTTCTAAATGCCCAGTTATTGCATCCTTTATAATAGATTCCAGCATTTTCCCAACTACTGATGTGAGGCTAACAGGTCTGTAGTTCCTCGTTTTTCTCTCTCCCTCCTTTCTTAAATAACCATTCCAGAATCTATAGAATTTTGGAAGATGACAACCAATGTGTCCACTATCCCAATGGCCACCTCTTTCAAAACCCTAGGATGTAGGTCATCCGGTCCTTGGGATTTATCGACTTTTAGTCCCATTAATTTTGCTAGTACTGTTTTTTTACTAATAATAATTTCTTTAAGTTCCTCATTCTCACCACACCCTTGGTTTTCTCATATTTCTGGGAGGTTTTTTGTGTCTTCCTCCATGAAGACAGAAACAAAGTATTTATTTAATTTCTCAGCCATTTTCTCATTCCCCATTATAAATTCTCCCGTCTCTGACTGTAAAGGACCTACATTTACCTTTGCCAGTCTTTTCCTTTTCACATACCTATAGAAGCTTTTACAATCTGTTTTTATATTTTTTGCTAGTTTGTGCTCATATTCCATTTTCCCCTTCTTTATCAATTTCTTGGTCCCCCTTTGCTGATTTCTAAAAAAGATTCCAATCCTCAGGCTGACCGCTTTTTCTGGCAACTTTATAAGCTTCCTCCTTTGACTTAATACTATCTTTAACTTATTTTGTTAGCCATGGTTGGATCACTTTTCCTTTTAGGTTTTTATGCCCTAGAGGAATATATGTTTGTTGCAAATTATGCATTATTTCCTTGAATGTTAGCCATTGTATGTCCACCTTCATACCTTTTAGTGTAGTCTCCCAATCTACCATGGCCAACTTGTCCCTCATACCCTTGTAGTTTCCTCTGTTTAGATTGAAGACCTTAGTTTCAGATTGGACGACATCACTCTCAAACTTAATGTAAAATTCAATCATATTATGGTCACTTGTCCCTAAAGGCCCCTTTACCACAAGATTATTGATTAGCCCTTTCTCATTACACAGTACCAGATCCAGAATAGTCTGTTCCCTGGTTGGTTCCTCCACATACTGATCCAGGAAACCATCTCACATGCATTCCAAGAATTCATCCTCCACACCATTAGTGGTAATTTGATTTGTCCAGTCAATATGTAGATTAAAGTCACCCATGATTACCGTATTGCCCTTGCTACATGCACTTCTAATTTCTTGATTGATACTGTGCCCTACATTACCACTACTGTTTGGTGGCCTATACACAACTCCCACCAATGTTTTCTGCCCTTTGCTGTTTCTTAGCTGCACCCAAACTGATTCCAATTCTACATCACGATCTGCCGAGCCAAGCTCTTTTATCTCTACTGTACCGATTTCACCCCTTATTAATAGCGCCACACCACCTCCTTTTCCTTTTTGTCTGTCCTACCTAAATGTTGAGTACCCTGGAACATTCAGTTCCCAGCTTTGGTTACCCTGCAACCATTTCTCTGTAATGGCAATTACATCATACCCATTTACTTCTATTAATGCCATTAATTCATCCACCTTGTTGCGAATGCTACGTGCATTTAGATAAAGTTCCTTCAACTTTGCCTGTTTAATATTTTTCTGCAAGTTGTTGTTGTTATTGATGGTGTGGAAGCTCTGGCAGCTCATTAAGGCCAAGGCAATGCACGTGTGGGCACAAATAGCCACAGGGTGTCATCAATAATGTCCTGCACTTTGAGGAGTTCTGCAATGTGGAAAATTGCACAGGGAAAATGATTAAGTAACTGTCCTGGTTGATGCACCTTTGCACCGCTGATTGACTGATGTTGCCTGTGGTAGCTTGTAATAAGCCTGAGGTATAAAAGTTCGGGGCTTTAATTACCTTAGTTGTCACTAGAAGTGCAGTCCCTGTGGTAGAGATTGCACAGCTAAACTCATTAAAATTAAAGTATTTCTCTGCCTCCTCTACGTATTACAGATGCCTCCTTTCAGAATTTAGTACTAAAAGACTAAGATTACACCTACAGATCTGTATATAGAGCAGTGGAATTAGTCTAACCGATTTTAGACCCCATTGGGTATATTTTAGTTTCTAGTGCCCCTACGTAAAGCATTACCAGGATGCAGGTCAAAGAGGAAATTTGGGCAGAGAGGATCGTATACCTACAGTAGAGGTTGTCTCAGTTTCTTTCTATCTAACTGAATGAAAGGATAATAACAACAGAAAATGCTGGAAATACTCAGCAGGCCAGGCAGCATCCATGGAGAGAGAAACAGAGTTAACGTTTCAGGTCTGGGACCCTTCATCAGAACTGGAAAAAGCTGGAGATGTAACAGATATTCGATTGGGCACTTTGCAGCCTACCGGACTCAACATTGAGTTCAACAATTTCAGATAATTATCCCTGCCCCCATTTTTCATGCAGTATGATTTTTGCCATTCCCATTTGCAACATTTTATCTTTCCTGCCTCTTACAAAAGTACAGGATGTTCTTTCTATTTCTTCCTCCCCTCCTAAACCCCCCCCCCCCCCGCCCCTGTCTCTGCACCTGCTTAATATCTGTTACATCTCCAGCTTTTTCCAGTTCTGATGAAGGGTCCCAGACCTGAAACGTTAACTCTGTTTCTCTCTCCACGGATGCTACCTGGCCTGCTGAGTGTTTCCAGCATTTTCTGTTGTTATTTCAGATTTCCAGCATCCGCAGTATTTTGCAATTATATGAATGAAAGGATAATTGGCTTGCTTTGTTGTGGATGTGCAATCCTCTCTGCCCAGTTCACATCTCTACACTGCACCCAGCCGCTGCTTTATGCCCAGCTACTAAAAACACAAATTGAACCCGATTGTTGGCCTGCCCCACTCCAAGAAATTGCCTCCAGGAACATGGCTTCGCCACAAAACCCATGGCTTGAGAGGAAAGCTCAAGCCTTCATACTAGCACTATTTTTAACTGAAATTACAAGCCTGCAAACAAACTGAAGGTAGCACAGACAAAAAAACTATTGCTGAACTTCCAACTCATCCTCATCTTATGGGTGTCACCCAAATCACTAAATCACCCCCTTACCTGCAGGCTGCTTGTAATTCTCACATATGCCAACAAGTAATTATCATTGGCAAAAAAACTAAATAAAGAATTCTTCTGCTGTAAAGTCTTCCCATTTATAATTGTGTTTTAACATGTACTTAACATTTATTACATTGTAACTAGTTAAAACATGTAGTGTGAGATCCTATCTGTGTGTCTGACTTTATTTTTTATAGGTTGTTCAACAGGTTTCACTAACGGAAGTGGTGGGACATAGTGCCAATATGATTTCTATACCACCCTCCTAATGAGTTGGAGAGATCAGCAGAAGATATAATAGGCCAGACTTCCCTTACCCCTAACCCCCCCTCCCCACCTTGCTGGCTCTTGACAGACATAGCACATCGCAAGTGTGCGCTTCTTGACCATCCCTTGAATCACCAGGATTTCCCGCTTTGGCGCTGGACTGTTCCTTGGCATCTGGAGGCCAGAAGAACGCAATTTCATCTGTAGGTCTGGGGGAGGGGCAGTAAGGTGCTAACAATTTTACAAATAGCCCTAACTGTATGTCTTTGGCCTAACCCAAGACCACCGCAGACACTCCAGTCAGCGGAAGTCATGGGGCAGGTCGCATTGCCATGCTTTCTGGGTGCCTGCAAGTGAATGACTCATTAAGCACGCCTCCAGCTGGCACCAACCTCCTTTCCCTTCAGGGCAACATGAAAAGGGTGAAGATCTGACAATTTGGATCTCCGCTTCTTTCTCCTGACCTATGCACCTGGGAGAACTGCAGCTCTATTAGTAATGTAGGCTCCTTTATAAAGGGGGCTGAATGGGCCTAATTTAAACAAAGATTCCTACCGCTGGCATCGGCTGTGGCACTAACGGCTGACCAGTGCTGCTTTTCCCACTCCTCTTTCTCTGGTGGGCGCGCAAGAAGCAACTGTAGCGGTGCAGATGGCTGCTGGTAGCATTCAAATTCAGTGACTCCATCATGACTCCGACACACTTCCACTGGGAGTGTGGAGGTGGGGTGGGGGGAACAAGGATTTTCATTGCTAATTTATTAGAATCATTGCTGAATTCTCTTAAGAATGGTGCCCCCAATTTTCTAATATTCATATTATATTGGCTAAACACACCTTTTCCTTTAAATCATCTAAAAATGCTCAGTGGTTCAGCAACTATAGAAAGAGAAAATAGAGTATTTAATATTTCACATAATTGTTACCAGTTTAGAATGCATCATGCTCGCCTTGTAACATTCAGACCAGTCCTAATCCTCTGCCATTTTATACCCACAAGTGTTACAGTGCAAACTGCGCTGCAGGTAATTTATTTTCTGCTTCAATAGTTTTTCCTCTGGCTCTGCACCTTCATGGAATGAAACAGACATCTTATTTTCCTGAGGACTCTTCATGTGGGCAGCTGACTCAAAGCTCTTGCTAAACGGGCAATCCATCGATCGCCTTTTCAAGTACGGTAGAAAATTTCTGGATTGATGTCAGGTTCTGGTTTCTCTCAAAGATTGATCTGGCTACCAAATCACCAACAACTTGAATTTTGGCTTCCTGCAAGATTGGGTGACCAGACACTAAAAAGGAAAGTAAAAATAAAATAACTTACATTTACAGAGTCATGTTTTTCTATTAATAATATTATTCAAACCATTTGCCTTCAGCTGGTTACTTTCAGTCCCTGTTAAGTGCCAATTGGGAATTTGGTTCAGTTGGTTAGAATAGTGAAGCACATTTTCACCTTTAACACTCCCCAAGACTTTCTGTCCATTAACTTAAATCGATGGAAACATGGGCGGGCTCTGTCATAGGAGTGCTCTTCTGGGCCCCACAAGGAAAGATTAGGGCTCCCCTGTCCCAGGCTTCCCTGCCCCCACCCTCCCAAACACAAGGCCTTCCCGAACCTCTTCCCTGCCACTTACCAGAGCACTGAGGGCCGTTCCTTTTGTCCCCGGCAGCTGCCTCCTGCCACCGGACATTTGTCTCTCCCCTGGTGGCAGCTAACTCTTCCCGCTGGTTTCGGGCAGGAGATTTACAGAGCCTATGCAGATGAGGCCGGGAAGTTAAAATCTCCCGGGCCTAACGCTGTCAAGGTCGTGACAGTTTGCTGCCGCCTCAGCACCTTTCGGCATGATTGCCGCCTCAAGTTAAAATTGAGGCTTATGCATCTTTGCTAATATTGAATTGATGAATGAATAATTCAAATAGGGAAATGATGCAAAATCTGAATATAACCTAATTTTATTTGAAGTTTCTAAAAATTCTGATTAAACACATAGCATGGCAAAATAGTTATAAGTTCATCACAGAAAGTTAAAAAAAATGGGTAAAATAATTACATTCAATATTTATTTATTTATTTAACAGCAATATATAGTAGATGAGTAGCTCAAGATTGTTTCATATTAGAAATTGACTGGGATTCTCCTCTACAATCCCAGGTGGGATTGTGGATAGAATGAATAAAAAATGTAGGTGGTGAGGCCTACCACAGCCTCTTTGTTCCAACCAAGATTTCCCTCCCATTGCCCCCACTGAGACCCATGCTGGCCGTTCCTTTGTGGCCCACCACAGGCAAAGGCAGCGAGGAGTATTTCCCTCCTGCCCAACCCACTTACCACTGCTTCCCAGGCCTGTCATGGGAAGGTTGTGGTAATGACCCTGGGTTCCTCCAATGGAGAGAGAGGGCCACTTCTCCCTTCATTGTGGCCCTCACTTAGCCTTTTGTGTAATGTTGGTCTCTGTCGAGGCCTACCAGGATGTCAATATGCCAATCTTTGTGATGCTTCAGGCCATTAGCCTCTTGTGATGGTGCAGTGACGGCCCCACTGCATCATTACCGGGATTTTCCAATCGGGCATTGTAGAGATCCCTCTTGGTGGTGGCAATCCCACTGGGAAGCATGCCATATGCAATGCATGCTGAGGCAGGAAAATGAGTCAGAGTTCCAGCAGTGTCAGAGGGGCAGAAGGCAGTCCGGTGCTGCCAGAGCCCACCACTGAGAGTATAATCTTGGAAAAGGAATCAAGCACAAGCTGTAAGGTTCTCATGCCAAGGTGGTGCAATCCGAAGCTGGACCTTCTAGGCCCAGAGCTGCTCAAGGTCATCCTCCAAGGCCACCTGCAGTCTCCCCCACCGAAAGTCAGCAGCCTTCCACCAGCCATGGGGTAGCACTGCGTAGGAACACTAGGATAGGTAAAGGCATATGGAAGACAGGCACTAAGGGAAAGCGCAAGGGTGATTAGTTGACGTTGGTACGTAATATTGGATGGCCTGATCTATAAATTTGGTTTGTAATGTTTTGTGGTGGCTTTTAGTGTAGCATTGTTGCAAAATGACACTGTGATGGTCAGTGACAGAGGGAAGATAAGGGGCTCGATTCTGCCAGGCCTGAGGAGGCGGGTTTGGAGGCGTGTGAGGTGTTAAAATCACAAAAAATGGCAGGCGGATCCGATCCCGTCTCCACCCCGCCTCTGAGCAATTTTCCCACATTCGTGGTTTCAGACCCCGTTTCCATCCCGCCTGAGGTGGGATAGGCCCTTAAGGCCCTTAACAACCAGTTAATTGCCTTTATAATCCCATTTTGAGAGGCCTTTCTGAATTTAAGACATTTCCCCCATGCTGCACGTCTCCTCTGGAACACGCCAGTGAATCCTGGCAGCCTCACTAGTGGATTGCTTACTAACAGCTGCAGCTCCACCATTAAAAAGGAGTTTGCACCAATCATCATTTGCAGGTGCCAGAACTTTGTTGTCTCAGGTCTGGGGAAACTTTTAGCAGGCCTACTCATTGTTGTGGAAGTTTGGAGCCTGACACCCATCTGCAGTGTGACCTCCTGGGAAACCCCTCTTCCCACCTTGACTGAGCGCTTCCTCAACTGAGGTATACACCAGAAGCATGGGAACCATTTATGTCCATTCCTCCTGGACATTAGATTCGGACGAAGACAAGCTGCGGCAGCAGCAGAACCTTGAACACCAACAGCAGGAGCAACAACAGGAGCACCAACCTGCTGCTCACCTACCTGAAGCTGCACAGGCCAGAAGGCGCCAGCGCATGGAAGCACGTCGGCGCAGGAGATACCCCGAAAACAGGGTCTACAGACAGAGGATGAGCTACCTCAACATGACTGAGCAGCAGTGCCAAAGGAGGCTCAGACTTTCGCGAGAGGTAGTGGGCGACATCTGCGCAATGCTGCAGCAAGACCTGGAGCCCAGAGGATCCAGTGAACACCCCTTACCAGTGGCCGTCAAAGTCACCACTGTGTTATGTATTATGTGTTCTCCTCCCACCTGCGGTGGCGCTGTCACAGCAGATAAATGGTTGGGTTTGTTCTCTTGGTTGGGTTTTTGTTTTCTTTGTTCTGTTCTCTCCAGAACCTTCCTTTTGAATAAAGAAACCTCATGTTTGAATCTCTAGGTTCTGAGCACTAATTGTGTCTAGGTAGAAAGGTACAGACACAACAAAGTGGCAACGAGGATCGGATGAATCTGCGTTGTGGGAACTTTCTTGTTTTCGACTACAAAGCACTCAGAACAGAGATTGCAGCATTACATTAACGTTACGGGTGCAGTGAGTAACAGAAATTAAAATTTGAAACGTGAGATGGCTACTATATTCGGAAACATCGGTGATTTTGATGAAAATGTTGAGCAATGGAGCGCTTATACGGAACGTTTTGACTATTTTGTTTTGGCGAATGCGATGGCAAACGATAAGGTCGTGCCTACCTTTTTGAGTATATTGGGAGCAAAGACATTCAATTTACTGCGCAGCCTTGTACAACCAGTTATGCCAGGAACTAAAACATATAAACAACTGGTGGAAATTCTTGGAGTACATTTTTCACCGAAACCTCTGGTTATTGCTGAGAGATTTAGATTTCACAAATGGAATCAAGAGGAGGGGGAAACAGTGACTATGTTTGTTGCTGCTTTAAAAAAGTTGTCAGAACACTGCGAGTTCAAGGAGATGCTGAATGACACCATTAGAGACAGATTTGTGTGTGGTCTGCAAAGTGCAGCCACACAGAAGCGCCTTCTTACTGAGGACAACCTTACTCTTGAAAAGGACCTTGAAATTAGTGTCTCCATGGAGATGGCGGAAAAGGAGGCTCACCAGTTTAGTTCAACAGGGAGAGTTCACAGGGTGTCATCTGAGCCTAAAGGTGCGCGGAACGGCACATGTTACCGTTGTGGGAAAATGGGCCATCACGCTAATGACTGCTGGTGTACAGAGCTGGAATGCCAAAATTGTGGCAAAAAGGGTCACATTGAACGTGCCTGTAGAGGTAAAAAAAGAACAGACAGAGCTGGGAAGCATGAAAGCAAAATGTCTGTATTTGGACAAGAGAAGAAAAAGAGTGTTCATTCAGTGCAGTATGATGGAACAAGCAAAACAGAGGGGAGCAACACCTCTGAGGAGGAAGAGGTGCACATACTGACGGTTGCAGGTGGTCCAAATGGCTACTGGGTGCCACCACTGGTGGAGGGACAATCAGTGCGGATGGAGGTGGACACAGGCGCGGCTGTGTCCCTTGTTTCAGACACTGTCTACAACAAAATGCTAAAGCATCTTACCCTTCAGCCAACAAACATTGTGCTAAAGACATATACCGGCGAACCGGTGGCCATGAGAGGCACCATTGAGGTGACAGTTAAATTGAATGGACAGACTGCGAAATTGCCACTATATGTGGTAAAGGGAAATTACCCATCTCTACTGGGATGTGCGTAGCTAGAGAAAATCACGCTGGACTGGCCTGCAGTCTGCATGATGTCAAAAGGGGAGTCAGGTCTGACTGCAGTTTTAAAAAAACATGTAGAACTCTTCAATGGGGAACTTGGGAGCATGAAAAAGATCAGCGTGAGACTGAACATTAAACCTGACAGCAAGCCAAAGTTTCACAAAGCCCGACCTGTACCCTATGCAATTAGGCCAAAAGTTAAGGCTAACTTGGAGGCCTTAGTCGAGAATGGAGTCCTGGAGCCTGTGAGCGTGAGCAAATGGGCCACACCCATTGTTCCTGTCCTGAAAAAGGATAGATCAATTCGAATCTGCGGGGATTTTAAAGTGACTATTAACCCGGTGCTGTCTGCGGAACAGTACCCTCTTCCCCTCATTGGTGATCTTTTTATAGGCCTGGCAGGAGGGCAAAAGTTCAGCAAAATAGACTTATGCCAGGCTTATCTACAAATGCATGTCGATGACAAATCAAAGGAGTTGCTGACAATTGTGACATACAAGGGGCTATACAGGTACTGCCGCCTTCCATTTGGAATTATGTCGGCCCCTGCTCTATTCCAAAGGGCAATGGATCAGATTTTGAGTGGACTGCCAGGAGTCCAGTGCTACCTGGACGACATCCTTGTCGCTGGGACAAATGAGGAGGATCATCTTCTGAACTTGGATGCGACACTACAGCGACTGAAAGAGTACGTACTCAGAGTTCATAAGGACAAATGTGAATTCTTTCAGTCTTCAGTTGAGCACCTGGGGCATGTGATTGACGCTACTGGCCTGCATAAGGCGCCGTGAAAGGTCAAGGCGATCGTGGAGGCCCCAGCACCCCAGAATGTGAGCCAGTTACGTTCATTCCTGGGGCTACTTAACTACTATGGAAAGTTTATTCCAGACTTAGCAGCATTGCTGAAGCCGCTACATCAGTTGCTATGTCAAGGCAAAACATGGAAATGGACTGAACTGTGCAACAAAGCTTTCGTCCAAGCAAAGAAAGCATTGCTGAAGTTGGAGGTCCTGACACACTTCGACCCAAAGCTACCCGTGCAGCTAGCATGTGATGCATCACCATATGGTGTGGGAGCAGTCATATACCACATCATGCCTTCTGGTGAAGAGAAACCTATCACCTTCGCATCACGCACCTTGAACAAGGCCGAGAGTAACTATGCACAGATTGAGCGCGAGGCCTTGGGAATTGTTTTTGGAATTCGAAAATTTCATCAGTACCTGTTTGGGAGAAGGTTCACACTCCTGATGGACCACCGCCCATTGACTTCAATCTTCGGGCCCCACACCGGAATTCCATCTCTTGCTGCAAGCAGGATGCAAAAATGGGCTTTATTGTTGTCAGGACACACATACGACATCAAATATCGCAAATCAGACTTGCACGGCAATGCAGACGGTCTCTCGACGCTGCCCTTGCCTGTTACTCCCCCAGAGCCTCGTCAGATAGACATCTTCTACTTTAGACAAGTGGAGGGAGCACCTGTCACTGCAGTTCAGGTGCGAAGGTACACCCGCAACGATCCAGTCCTGTCTGAGGTAATGGACGATGTCATTCGAGGGAGAGCTATAGGAGATCCTCCTAGTTTGAAACCTTACGTTTCAAAAAGAAATGAGCTCTCCGTCCAGGCAGGTTGTCTTCTCTGGGGACACCGTGTCATCATTCCACCACCTCTGAGGGAACCTGTACTGCAACAACTTCATACAGGCCACAGTGGGATGGTTCGGATGAAGGAAATGGCAAGAAGCTACTTCTGGTGGCCAGGTCTCGATGGAAATATTGAGGAGAAAGCCAAAACATGTTCCCCATGTCAAAGGGTCCAGAATGTTCCACAGCTGGCAACCCTACACCCCTGGGATTGGCCTGAAGAAGTGTGGCAGCGAGTACATGTGGACTTCGCCGGTCCTTTCGAAGAGAAGATGTTTATGGTGGTTGTGGACGCTCATAGCAAGTGGCCGGAGGTCGCTGTGATGAGGTCTACCGCGGCAGAGAAAACAATTGAGAAACTTGGTGAGATGTTCAGCCGTTATGGCTCACCGGAACAACTCGTAAGTGACAGCGGTCCACAATTTGTATCACAGGAGTTTGCAACCTTCCTGCAAGTGAATGGTGTCCAACACATCAGGTCTGTGCCCTATGATCCCTCTACTAACGGCCTGGCAGAAAGGTTTGTGCAAACTATGAAGCACGCCTTGAAGGCATCGCAAGGTCAGGGCTCAATCCACCAACGTCTGAACAGCTTCCTGTTGTCCTACAGGAATGAGCCACATGCCACAACCAAAACTTCCCCCGCTTCGCTCATGATGAAGAGGCAGTTGCGGACAAGTTTTGACTTACTCAAACTCCAAGGGCAGAGCAGGTTGTCCAACGTCAACAACAAGCTCAAGTTGAAAGGAGAGAGAAAAGAGCCAAGGAGAGACGGTTTCATCCTGGAGAGCACGTCCTAGCTCGAAACTACAACACTGGACCGAAATGGGTTCCTGCTACGGTGATCGCGCAGATGGGCCCTGTGTCTTACACGGTTGAGACTGCTGAGGACGTCGTCTGGAGAAGACACACTGATCAACTGTTGCTAGGAGCAGAGACAGCCACAGAGGCTCCAACGGCTGGTTGGCCTGAACTGTTTCCGGATGATACCGCAAACCAGCATCCTTTGCCACAGTGCTCTTCTCCAACACAGGAAGTCAAAGAGACTGTTCCACCTGTGCAAACTCCTGACTTTCGACTGACACAGGCACCTTCTCTATCTAGGCCTGTGTCAATGCCTACTGCTGTGGAAGCCAGCAATGACCGCCGGTATCCTGTCAGAGAGCGGCGGCCTCCAAGACGCTTGGATCTGTAGGCTTAGTGACTTACCCACAAGACTGGGGCAGAATAAACCCCAGGGTAAAGTCAGGGTTTGAGGCAGTCTACCTCTACCTTGGTTAGTTGAGTACATTGAAAGTAACTTACCTGTTGAGGAATAATGTGGACATTTCATATAAGAGGGGAGGAATATGTTATGTATTATGTGTTCTCCTCCCACCTGCGGTGGCGCTGTCACAGCAGATAAATGGTTGGGTTTGTTCTCTTGGTTGGGTTTTTGTTCTCTTTGTTCTGTTCTCTCCAGAACCTTCCTTTTGAATAAAGAAACCTCATGTTTGAATCTCTGGGTTCTGAGCACTAATTGTGTCTAGGTAGAAAGGTACAGACACAACACACTGCACTCAACTTTTTTGCTTCAGGTTCATTTCAGGGATCAGCAGCAGACATCAGCGGTGTCTCCCAGGCGGCCGCACACAATTGCATCACGTAGGTAACCAATGCCCTCTTTGCCAACGTGCACAATTACATCAACTTCTCCAAGGATCAAGCAAGTGTAACAGCGCGTGCGGTTGGGTTTGCCAATCTGGCAGGTTTTCCAAGGGTGCAGGGCGTTGTAGACTGCACACATGTGGCCCTTAAGGTACCCCATCACAATCCAGGTATTTTTGTCAACCGCAAGGGCTTCCACTCCCTCAACGTACAGCTGGTGTGTGACTACAAGAAGGAAATTTTGCATGTTTGCGCCAAGTACCCTGGCAGTTGCCATGACTCCTTCAGCCTGCGACAGTCTAGTGTGCCTCTGCTCTTCAGTCCGCCAGACCAACTTTTCGGATGGCTACTTGGAGACATGGGCTAACCCCTGAAGATATGGCTAATGACGCCGTTGAGGAGCCCATCCAACAAAGCTGAGGAGCGCTACAACTGCAGCCACATTTCCACCAGATCCATAATCGAGCAAACCATCAACTTGCTGAAGATACACCCGTCTGTCCGTCAACTTGCGCATCCTCCTCCACTCCCACGACCCCCAGGGCCGTCTCCTCTGCATTGGTGAGCTGGGCTATTGAGGGTGGCCCTCCTCCTGTCCTTGCCCTTTCCCTCTTATTGTGGGCTTTCTTTTCTTGCAATGAGAGACACAAGTGGAGTCTGAGTGAGAATGAAGGAGTGTAGAGAATCCATAGCATAGATGCTTAGAAGGAGACAAAGATGGAGTGAGGTGCCAAGACCAAGGGCCCTCCCTGTGTGTTGTAAGTTGTTGCCATTGCATCACAGTGATAGGGAGTGTGAGGGCTGCATAATCGAATCGTTAAGTGAATGTGAACATACAGAGAGAGGGAATGGGTAAGGGTGCAGGTATGTAAGGGTGAAGTGGGATATGGAGGAGGAGGTTGACAAAACAGAGTGCTGGTGATGAGAGGCGATGGGGATCAGATTGAGGCTGATGGGAATGTAATACTCACTTTCCCTGTGCGGAGAAAGTCATGAAACCTCTTTCTGCACTGCAGCCAGGTTCTGCTGCACATAGAAATAGCATTGACCTCCTGTGCCACTTGCAGCCACACAGCTTTAATCTGTTGTGGAGGCTTTTTGCTCCCTGAGGAAGGAAAGAGATCCTCCTTATTTGCTCTTGCTCCCTTCACCAGAGCTTGGAGGGAGGCCTCATCGAATCTGGGTGCACACTTTGGTCTAGTGCTGGACATACTTGAAGAAGGAATCCCTCAGAAGAATGGTCATAAAATTATAAGGCTGAAAAAGAAGCAAGTCTGCTTGCAGGCCTTAAAATCAGCTGCATAGATGACATCATCGGAGGCAAGTTTCTGTATGAAAAGACTCATTGGGCCAGGAGATTCCACACACTGGAAATCAAGTGCCCAATTAGGAGAAAATCGGCCAATTGTCATGAATGAATCACATCGGAGGTGGGGTCGGGAACTGCCGACCACCTGACACGCACCCAGCCCGCCCCCATTGGCAAAATCCAGCCCAAGGTGTAGGACGTTTTTTGAATGGGGAATTGGGGCTGCGTTCACGGGTACTGCAGTTGAATGAGTTGATCATGGACAGTCCAGCCAGAAAGCAGTTGTGTTGGTTGCCTCCTCCCTTCCTCCTCCACCACTTCCTCAGCTCTTCGCCATATATGTGGTGGAAAGGGCTGTGCCCTCATGATGGTGAGGTTATGGAGCATGCAGCAGACCACCACGTATCCTGAGATGCTCTGGTGAGTACTGCAGGGCTCCTCCAGAAAGGTCCAGGCAGCGGCAGCGTTGTTTAATTATGTCAATGGTCTGCTCTATCAGATTCCGTGTGGCAGCATGGCTTTTGTTATATGCATGCTGTCCGTGTGTGCTTGGGTTGCACACCGGAATCATGAGCAAGGTGGCCAGCGGATAGCTCTTGTCGCCTAGTAGCTGCCCTCTGGTTTGTCATGATGGCTCAAATGTGGATGGTACAGTGGACTGCCGCAGAATGAAGGCATCATGACTACGGCCAGGATACCGAGCTTTGACCTATGTGATGCGCTGAGTATGGTCGCACACCAGCTGGACATTGAGGGAGTGGAATCCCATCTGGTTGCGGTACATCTCCGAATTCACATGTGGCGCCAGCAAAGCGATGTGTGTCCAGTCAATAGCACCATGCACTATGGAGAAGCCTGCTATCCTGCCAAAGCCATGTGCTCGCTCCGCTTGCTCCTCTCTGACAAGAGAGAATGAAATGCATTCACCGCTCTTTGCATACAGAGCCTCAGTGGCCTCCCTTATGCAACAGTGCATGATGTCATCACCGTGTGCAGCGCCCCATTTTCGCCCCTTCTGCACAATTGGCCCGCATTCCCTGAATCTGCACCAGGCGATGACAATGATCGATTCAGGGGCGGGAACGGAGCGGCAGGAGGCTTGCGGGGCGCTAACTAAAGGGCAGGCGGGGAAAAGAAAATTGGCCGACTTACTTGTTGTGGCCTGTTGCCTCTTTGAACGTGGGGTCCATGCCACGATCTGGCAGCCCAGCACTCCATTTGAGTGCCGGGCTGCTGACACGGCACCCCAGGTAGGGCCCCGCAGAGTTGTGGGCTTGGGCCCTCGCCTTAAATGAGGGGAAGAGCCCTTCCATGCAGCAGCACTACGTGACTCTGTGTGTATCGCTGCTGAACGCACCGCCCCGATATTCAAGGTTAGCGCTCTAAAAAGGAAGTGGCGAGCTTGAATTGGCGCTCCACCTCCCTCTTGGAGCGCTAAAACTGAAGTTAGTGATCGCCGGCCCTATTTTTCGCCAGGCACTAAATTTAGCGCCCAGGTGATGTTTGCTAAAAATGATCGCTAATGAATTTTTCCCCCCTGGTCTTTACTGAGTATAAATCAAATTCGAGTTGCCGTGTGTAACACAGCTGTAAGCAAGTATCCAGCATATGCACTCAGGTACTCCAGGGTCCTTCAGCTTTTTTGAAAACTAAATTGCAATTTTAGTGAATTGTTGTATCCTGAGGAAAATTACAATTAAAAACATAAAGTTGACAGAAAGTTAATGGGTTTCTCTCAGTGATGGCTGCTGCTGCACCTTTGTAAGGGGACTTAAAAAATAGCTCGAAGTTTTATGTTAATCTGCTGTGGAAGAATCTGAGATGAACAAACAATTAGAGAGAAAAAGAGCTCTTAGGAAACAATCTACAGCACATACAAAACAGCGTCCTTCAATCAATTGGTAATTACTTACTGAAAAAACAGTACATCAAACTATTATTTAAAACAGAGGATTTAACCTGGCTCTCAATTTACACAGTGAATAATCACATTCATGTGGGTTAAATTTATAAACTAGAGCAGTGATTGGCTTTACATCAATTTGATGACTCTTGTTCTTGGGAATTACGGAAAATGTAATTGTATGGAACAAGCTAAGACATAATTTGTTAGAATCTTTTTTGAAATTCAAAGTTACGCTCATATTTACAAAAAAAATAAAAGTATGATAATAACGATTTAGGGCTTTTCTTTAACAAGCACATCATTTTGAATTTACTTAAGGTTCTCAAATATCTATTGGAATTAATAGAGTAAATATTACACATTCGTGCTTCAGAGTTAAGTGGGCCCCACTTAAATTGGTAAAATCCACCCTTATATCCTATTCCCATATTTAAGGGCTGATTTATAAATGAATGTTGCCGGTTGGGGTGGAGGCCAGGATGCGTCAGCAGGGCACATTGAGAAAGCGGCACGATAAAGGCAATGATGAGTTTTCTTTTATCTCCTGGTCCCATCCAAAACTTTGCTCATTTCATTACTGGAACTCTCCTGAATGCATTGAAATGGATTTCCTGTGATAATCTTGGCTGAATACTTTCACAGATGTTTATGTGGATATGAGGGGTTCTGGGCCAGGTAAGTAGAATGTGGAACTTTATGACAGAAGACAGGGATCAGTGTGGACTTAATTGTTTTTTAAAAATTGCAGATATTGGTCCTGATAGTTCAAGTGGAGGACTGTCGGAACCCACTGGAAAATGACAGGATTGCGGTTGCATGTGGGCCCTGGGATTTTTTAACATGCCAAGTAAGGGGCAGAACCTCTGCCTGCCCCTTGCAAGGCAAATGTCATCAGGATAGGCAAATGCAGTGGCATGGACTCCCCACACCAGGAGTTCCTACTTCCCTGGCTCACTTGGGTACTAGTGTAGTACTGGAGGCCATTACACCGAGTGAAAAGGCAGGAAACTCGGGTGATATTGCCTACTGCCGTGTTCCTGCTCTGATCTCAATTTCCCTCCCCTCAATCTGACGAGCTAGTCTCCACACAGCCACCCACACCCACCTCCCCCACAACCACTCTTTTACCCACCTGCCACATGTAAACTATGGCAAGGAGACAGGGCCCAGCAAGCACCACTATATATATATCCCTAACTTCCATGACTGATTTTGCTGGCCCCCGAGTGTACCAGGAAAGGTGTGGCAGTAATTCCTGGGGCAGCAGTGGAAGACCCACTAACACCTCTTATGAAAGGAGAGTACCCAATAGTGGGCACTGCTCCCTCCCATTAGGCCTTTGACCCTTACGTTTTTGGGCATTGGCCCAGTACCTCACTGATGTTTGGAGCTCTTCTGCCCCCTTTCAATTGTCCCGTCTTTTCTGTGGTGGCCCTGCTGCAGCAAGGCCAGGGCAGCACCTACTGGGGGGACTCATGGAATCCACTGTTGTCCTAAGTGGCAGCATCAGGAAAGGTTTTTCCAGACTGCAGTGTGCCCTGGAGTGTATGGCAGCTCCAAGCACAACCACAGGCAGGCAGGCACTGACCTATGTTACCTGTTGCAGCAGGATTTGGAGCCAAACATCACGGTGCATACAGCACTTCCTGTGGCTGTATAACAGTGGCGGGCAAATTATGGCCCGTGTATCTGGCCCACCAATGGATTCTATCTGGACCGCCAGGTGCTTCTCGAACTCAACAGAAAAAATACCGATTTTTGTTTCTGCTGCTGGGACATGTGTGTCCTGAACTGGGGGTCCGCGACCTCCTAGGGGTTCACGGGTTTGGTTTCTTCCTTCTGTAGTCTCCCACGAGTTGGTTTTGCCTGTATTAGTCTCCCCTGCTCCCCTGTGTATTTGAGACTATTGTTATAGTCTCAGATACAAAGGGCAGGATTTTCATTGAGCTGTGGAGGCGGGCTTGGAGGCATGCGGGGGGGTTAAAATCGCAAAAACTGGCGGGCGGGACCCCCCCCCCCCCCGACCTGGTTCCCGACTCCGAGCAATTTTAACTCAGGCATGTCTGATGGTCCCGACTCCGTCCCACATCCAACAGGCGGGACTGGTCTTTAAGGCCTTTAATAACCACTAAATGGCCTCTATAATCCTATTTTAAAAGGCCCTTGCAAATTTAACCCTTTTCCCACGTGAAGCACGCCTGGTGGGAAACACGAATGTGAAACCTGGCGGGAGCACTATTGGATTGCTGACTACCAACTGCAGGTCAACCTTTAAAGAGGAGATTTGATCAGCCATCATTTGCAGGTGGCAGGACTTAGTGGTCTCAGGCCTGGGGCAACTTTTAGAAGGCTTAACCACACCTGTGGAAGGTTGGAGCCTCACACCCATCTCCAGTGTGACCTCCTGGGAAACCCCTCTCGCCACCTTCACTCAGCGCTTCCTCAACGGAGGCATATACCAGAAGCATGGGAGCCATTTATTTCCTTCCCATCTGGGCATTAGAGGAGCTCGAGCACCAGGTGCAGCAGCAGCAGAACCAGGAACAACAGCAGCACCAGCAACAGGAGCGCCAGGCTGCACAGGCCAGAAGGGGCCAGCGCCTGGAAGCCCGTTGGCACAGGAGATACCCACCAAACAGGGTCTACAGACGCAGGGTCAGCTATATCTCAACATGTCTGAGCAGCAGTGCCAAAGGCAGCTCCGACTTTCGCGAGAGGTAGTGATTGACATCTATAGCAAGACCTGCTGCCCAGAGGACCAGGTGGACAAACGTTACCAGTGGCCATCAAAGTCACCACCGCACTCAACTTTTTTGCCTCAGGCTCATTCCAGGGATCAGCAGCAGACATCAGCGGCATCTCCCAGGCGGCCGCACACACTTGCATCAAACAGGTAACCGATGCCCTCTTTGCCCTCGTGCACAATCACATCCATTTCACCAAGGATTGAGCAAGTGTCACGGCACGAGCGGTTGGATTAGCTCACCTGGCAGACTTTCCAAGGGTGCACACATGTGGCCCTTAAGGCACCCCATCGCAATCCAGGTATTTTTGTCAACCGCAAGGGCTTCCACTCCCTTAACGTCCAGATGGTGTGTGACCACAAGAAGGAAATTTTGCATGTTTGTGCCATGTACCCTGGCAGTTGCCATGACTCCTTCATACTGCGCCAGTCTAGTGTGCCTCTGCTATTCAGTCCGCCAGACCAACTTAACAGATGGCTACTTGGAGACAAGGGCGTGGCTAATGACGTCGTTGAGGAGACCATCCAACGAAGCTGAGGAGAGCTACAACTCCAGCCACATGTCCACCACAGCCATAATCGAGCAAACCATCGGTTTGCTGAAGATGCGCTTCAGATGCCTGGATAGATCAGGTGGAGCCCTGCAGTACTCAGCAGCCGGGGTCTCCAGAATCGCCGTGGTTTGCTGTTCACTTCATAACATGGCACAGTGTCGTGGCTTGCAGATTCCTGAGGACCAAGTGGCTCCTCACATATCCTCCTCAGATGAAGAGGAGGAGGAGGAGGAGGGCGAAAATGAACATCCCGCAGAGGCCCATCAACCAGCGGCAGCATTACGCGAGAACATTGCTTCCTGGGATGCAAAGAACGCACTCATCCTGGCCAGATTTGCTTAGTCTAGTCAATCAAACCCTTTTGCCTCACAGCTTCTTACCAGAGCATTGACAATGGCCAAGAACCAGTGGATTCCTAGCACTCTGACCACCATACTGACAGTTGCAAGTAATCCTAAGGCCTTAATGTGGAAGTCCCAATAGCGAAATGACAGATGCCACAACTGCAACATTTGCCATCAGAATTTTTATGTACAATTACGACGTGATGGCATTTTTACATTAAACACAAAATTCCACCCAACTGACTACCCTTGTGACTACTTGTGCTTTATCTTCCTCTTACGCGTGCTCCTACATAGTGCTGCCCCTGTGGCTTCAGCAGATGTGGAGGCCCTTGCTTACTTTCCTGCTGTTCCTGTCTCCAAACCTTTGGTGGGCGTCCTCTGGGGTTCCGAGCCTGTGAGGGTTCGTCAACAGTCTGCTGCTCCTGCGGCTGTGCAGGGGTTGAGAAGTCTATCTCACTTGGGTGTGGACTCCGTTGGGGCTCTGACCAAGGGCTCTGCAGTGGCATGGAAGTGTGAGTGCTTGGAGAGGAGCCCCCACTTCCTTGAGGTCTGCCGCCAACCTCCCTCTCATGGGTCAGGTCCACCTCAGCGCCTGCAAGTGGCTGGAGAGCACCTTGCTGCACATCAGGGGGGCCATGGGGACCCGTATCTGCAATGGCAGTCCTACTCAGAAGGACTTCCATGAAGGTCTGGTTTCTCTGTTCAATAGATGCCCATCACTCCTCAAGAGATGTCATTCTATTCTGAACAATGACCATGTTTTCCATACCCTGGCCGTAGCCATCCTCTCCTCTACCATAGCCATCCTCTCCTCTACGGTAGCCAGCCTTACCATGGAGGTAGCAATCGTTTCCACGGAGGTAGCCATCCTTTCCGTGGTGATGCGTTCATGCACCAATGACTCCACAAAGGCTCTGCTCATGTTCGCTATAGACTGCTCCATTCGCTCCACACTCGCAGCGACCCAAGAGACCAAACCTGTCAGACACTCCTGCATCTTTGCCTGGAGTTCCATCACCTCTGAACTTATGGATGGACCCAGAGGCAGAGGGTCGACATGCTGCTGAGCTGAGCTGGCAGAGTCCTGCGCCCTCCGACTAGGACTCTCCACTGCTGTCCCTGTCTCCACAATCTGCTGATGCTCACTTGTGAGCTGTGATACACCAGGTGACAACACTATTCTATGTCCCGAAAGTCCCACCGAGGTGTGAGTGTCTGCGCTGGTGCTGGGTGCGCTGAATTCTGGTGACGCTGCGCCCTCAGAGGTTGCAGCTTCCTCCGAGGAGTCTGGCTGCTCAGCCTCTTCTTCCTGGCTAGGGGGGATGGATGCTTGTAATGGTCCTGTGGGGGAGGAAAGGAAAGAGTCAGAGATGTGATGCAAAGGCTACATGCACATAGCTTTTTGCAGATGCTCATAAGTCCATCTGTTACAGCTTCACGATCATTATCAGCGACTCATGCAATGTCAAAGAGATGGGAAACTTTTCTGTCACCAGCTTGCTGTGTTGCACCCATCTGTCCGTCCCCCACGCGCGAATCATCCTCAATGCCCATAATTTCCAGGACGGCCTCCTCCCAGGGGGACAGGTGGGCTATTGAGGCTGTCCCTCCTCCTGTCCTGGCTCGCTCTCTTTTGTTGTGAGCTCTCTTTTCCTGCAGTGAGGGAGACAAGTGGAGGTTGAGTGAGAATGAAGGAGTGAGCATAGAGATTGCATAGCATAGATACTTAGAAGGAGACAAAGATGGAGTGAAGTTGCAAGACCAAGGTGTGTTGTCAGTTGTGCTCAAAGCATCAGAGTGATAGGGAGTGTGAGGGCTGCATGGTGGAATAGTTATGTGAATGGGAGCTTAGAGAGAGAGGGAATGGGTAAGGCTGCATGAATGTCAGTGTCAAGTGGGATGTGGAGGAAGAGATTGCTAAAGCTGAGTGCTGGTGAGGAAAGGCAATGGGGATCAGATTGAGGGTGATGGGAAATTCATACTCACTTTTCCAGTGCGCTGAAGGTCATGAAATCTTTTCCTGCAGTGTATCCAGGTTCTGCGGGTGACTCCCAAGGAGTTGACCTCCTCAGCCACCTGCATCCACACAGCCTTGGTCTGAGTGGGAGGCCTCTTCCTCCCTGATGAAGGGAACAGCACCTCCCTGTTGGCCCTAGCCCCATCGACTAATGCCTGCAGTGCTGCCTCGTCAAAGTGAGGAGCTGATCTTGCCCTCCCGCTTGTCATTTTTGCTGCAGCTCCTTCACACTGCACAGTCAAGAAGCTTGGCAGTCTGCAGAAGAAGCAAGGCTTGCTGTGGACCTTAAATGCAGCAGCAATGATGACGTCATCGGAGGGGACTTTCAGTCATGAAAAACCCATTTGCAAAGGCTTCCCACACGTTGGAAATCAATTGGCCAATTAAGTTAAAATTGCATCAATCTCCCACATCCATTTAGATTTGTGTGGGAAACACGAAATTCGGATAACACAACACCAGCCCACACCTGAGTTAAAATCCAACCCAAAGACTGTGCATATGCATTTTTGGACTCCATTTGAAGCGCATGTTGGGTGAATTCACTGCTTGAGGAGATTATCCAGGTAAGTTTTTTGATTATCCATTTGGGGCCCGGCTATTTTTAATAAATCCCTGTATGTATGATCTGCCCCTCGGACTGGGGTCTGTCTCCTCCTGGGATTTGCATATTTTATTATTTTCCAGGGAGGGCAGCGAGGAGGGAGCGGTCCGAGTGCCTGGAGAGACCGGACCAAAGTTTTCAAATTTGTACAGAACCTCGGCTGGAGTTGGCAGAGATTGATGGCAACTGGGTTATTTGTGGTTTCAATCAGTTCGGAGCAGGCGGGGAAGAGCGTTGGTGTCGGCGGCCTTGGGGTCCAGGTCTTCTGGGAAGAGCCATGACGGCTGCTTAACTCCTTGCAGTGCGGCCGCCTGCTCTGGTAATTTACACATGGCTTGGAGGGGGGCTGGTGGAAAGAAAGAGACATCAGACTCTGGGCCTGCAGCAAGCGTTTGCCCCCTCCCGGGTTTGTTCCAGTGGCCTAGTGGGGAGGTGGTGGTTAAGGGTGAGGTGGATGACGTTGGGCAGGGGATAGGGTGGTGGGATGGTGGGACACATCAATGCCTGCCCTCTTTGGCTGTAACAATTTCAAGTTGTAGCTGTGCAGTGGATACTTTAATAGTGGATCAATTTAGTGAGCGTGCCATGAATGGCAAGTGCGCGTGCCACGTGATCTTGGAGGTGGGGGGGAAGGGGGTTGGAAAGAAAAAGACTTCAATCTCTGGGCCTGCAGCAAGTCTTTGCCCCCTACGGGTGGCAGAATGGCCAGTTTATTGTACTTGAAACTGATTAAAGGTCTTAGAAACATAGAAA